>NC_057799.1:50754185-50954625 GCF_018294505.1 Triticum aestivum | reverse complement strand
GGGGAATCTGGGCTAGGGTTTGGTGGTGGGGAGGCCATATAGGCCAGGGGCGACTGGGCCGGCCAGTTGGGCCGGGTTTGGCCAGTTGGGCCATTCTTCCCAGCGCAGAGGGGGGCTTTTCAATCCTTTCCTTTGTTTATTGTTTTGTCTTTCTTTTTATTTAATGTTCTTTTCTATTTTATTAAATTTTTGCTTTTATAAAATACAAAAGTTGTACCTAAAATTGTATTAATAAATATGCTACTGCGACAATTAACTTGGCACCTAAAATAAATTAGTTTGTAATTGATTATTATTCTAAAAGCATTTAAATAATTGTTCTTGCCACGTTTTATGCATTTTAGAACATTTAATTTTTTTACAAAAGTTTGGTTCTTCCACCATAATTACCTATGCATTATTTGGCACAACCTGGACATTTTAGGTTTTAATATTTGAAAACTCTTGTTGGTTGCCATTTTTTTGAATTTGAATTTGTATCGGTTTTGAACTAACGCGTGATTAACAATAGTAACCGTGGTGACGTGGCACCATTAACGTGTGATTACTGTAGCCTAATTATCCGGGCATCACACATATCTCCAACAGTCTCCCACTTGCACTAGAGTCAATCATTTAGGCATCGTATGCCCATGGAGCTCATGTGCGCCTCATGCTTCAGCCGTGGGAGAGGTTTCGTCAATGGATCGGCAACATTTGCATCTGTGTGTACCTTGCATATGTTTACATCACCTCTTTCGACAATGTCGCAAATAAGGTTAAAACGCCTGAGTATGTGCTGGGTTTTATGATGGTTTCGTGGTTCCTTGACTTGCGCAATGGCACCACTATTATCACAATAGAGGTCCAATGGCTTAGGCGCGCCCTCAACCACACCAAGATCAGAAATGAAATTCTTCACCCAAACACCCTCTTTTGCAGCTTCAGAAGCCGCAATGTACTCAGCCTCTGTTCTAGAATCAGCTACCGTATCTTGCTTGGAGCTCCTCCAGCTCACTGCTCCTCCGTTCAGAATGAACACAAACCCAGATTGCGATCGACTATCATCCCTATCTGTTTGGAAACTAGCATCGGTGTAACTCTTTACAACGAGCTCATCCTCACCTCCATAAACCAGGAACATATCCTTCGTCCTTCTCAAGTACTTAAGGATATTCTTAACCGTTGTCCAGTGACTCTCAGCTGGATCAGCCTGGTATCTTCCCACAACGCTAAGAGCAAAGCTAACATCGGGACGAGTACATACCATAGCGTACATGATGGACCCAACAGCCGAAGCATACGGAATCCCATCCATGCGTCTTCGCTCATCAGGAGTCGAAGGACTCTGAGTCTTGCTAAGACTAATGCCATGTGACATGGGCAAGAAACCCTTCTTGGCATCTTGCATGTTGAACCGCTTCAACACCTTGTCAATATATGCACTCTGGCTTAATCCAATAAGCCTTCTCGATCTATCTCTATAGATCTTGATTCCCAAAATATAAGCTGCTTCTCCCAAGTCCTTCATCGAAAAACTATTTTTCAATGAGTCCTTGACAGATTCAAGCATTTGAACATCATTTCCAATCAATAGTATGTCATCCACATATAAGATCAGAAATGCAACTGAGCTCCCACTGACCTTCTTGAATACACAATGATCACAGTCGTTCTTGATGAAGCCAAACTCTTTGACCGCTTCATTAAAACGAATGTTCCAATTCCGAGATGCTTGCCTTAATCCATAAATGGATATCTGAAGCTTGCACACCATGCTAGACTTCTTTGGATCGACAAAACCCTCGGGTTGTGTCATATACACATCCTCGGTTAAATTTCCATTAAGGAAAGCCGTTTTGACATCCATCTGCCATATCTCATAGTCGAAATATGCTGCTATAGCAAGAATGATCCGAATTGATTTAGGCATCGCTACCGGTGAGTAAGTCTCATCGTAGTCAACTCCTTGAACTTGTCGATAACCTTTAGCGACAAGTCGAGCCTTATGGACTGACATTTTTGTCCATATCAGTTTTCTTCTTAAAGATCCACTTGCACTCAATGGCTCGAACGCCATCTGGTAGATCAACCAAGTTCCAAACTAGATTGTCATCCATGGACTTTAATTCGGATCTCATGGCCTCAAGACATAACTCGGAATCAGGGCTCTCCATCGCTTCCGCATACGTAGTCGGCTCGTTGTTCTCCAAGAACAACACATTGCAGTCATGTAAATTGCGTAACCTTTTCGACCTTCGTGGAACGGGTGTCGACTGCACTACGGGTTCCCTGACTAACTCCGGTGCGATAGTATCACCTACCGGAATGTCCCCGTGTGGTTCTCGAATTTCTTCTAGTCGGGCCATCCTCCCACTAGCCTTTCGATTGAGAAACTCTTTCTCAAGGAAAACTCCATGTCGAGGGACAAACACTTTGCCCTCTTCACGGTTGTAGAAGTAATATCCCAAGGTTTCCCTTGGATATCCCACGAATATGCACTTGTCCGATTTGGGTGTGAGCTTATCCGACTGGAGTCGCTTGACATATGCTTCACATCCCAAAATTTTCAGAAAAGACAAACTGTGACTCTTCACAGTGCATATCTCATATGGTGTCTTATCTACGGACTTAGATGGTACCCTGTTTAGTGTGAAAGCTGCAGTTTCTAGAGCGTATCCCCAAAATGACAAGGGTAAATCCGACTGACTCATCATCGATCGAACCATGTCCAACAGGGACCGATTCCTCCGTTCCGACACACCATTTCTCTGTGGCATACCTGGAGGAGTCAGTTGTGGAACTATTCCACGGCTCTTCAGATGATCATCAAACTCCTGGCTCATATACTCACCGCCACGATCAGATCATAGAAGTTTGATTTTCTTGCCGAGTTGATTTTCCACTTCGTTCTGAAACTCCTTGAACTTTTCAAAAGTTTCTGACTTGTGCCTCATCAAGTAGACATATCCATATCTACTCAAGTCGTCAGTAAAAGTCACGAAGTATTGGAAACCACCTCTGTCTGTCGTGCTCATTTGTCCACATACATCACTATGTATAAGTTCCAACTGTCGGGTGGTTGGTGCGACATATGCCAAAGGATGGCTTGTCATTGTGGGAGCCAATAAAACGTCGCCGGTGCCTGGAAACGGGATGAGGCGAAGACATGCACGCCGGCGAATCTTACCCAGGTTCGGGGCTCTCCGAGGAGATAACACCCCTAGTCCTGCTCTGCGGGGTCTCCGCATGATCACTAGCTCGATAAAGAGTAGCTACAATCGCTCCTAGAGCTGTTGGGATCAAGGGAGAAGAAGAACAAGGCTAGCTCTTGCTTCTCTCTATCTATGGTGTGTGCGCGCGTGCTATGCTTGGAAGCCAAACATGCAGAGATGCCCACATGCTTGGGTGCCAACCCTTTGCATGGGTGCTCCGGGGGGTTTATATAGGCCTACTCCCCGGGGGTACAATGGTAATCCGACTGGGAACTGGCCCCAGCCGTCAGTGTCTACGCCTGCCGGCTTCTCCGCCGGCCGCTGGGTCCCGCCGGCTGGTGGGTCCCGCCGGCTGCCGGCTACTCGGTCGACAGGCCGGCCCCACCGCCTAGGGTCTTGTCGGTGGCTGCTTACTGTAGCCGCGCCTCTGATGATGAGGGCTTTGTCGAGGTAAGCATCGCTACAGTGATCCGCGTCAGGGGCTATCACTGTTGCCTCACCTCGTCTTGTCTCCTTAATGGGGCTCCTGCTTCGAGGAAGGGAGTCGCCGGCTTCTGGAGGCCGGCTATGCTCCTGGCCGATTAGGAAAAGCCGGGCCGCCTTCACGCCTCTCTCTGGCTAAAGGGGCCCGTGGTCCTTGGGCCGTACAGGAGGGGATCGTGGATGAAGTCGTAGCTGGCGTGGCTACAGTGCCCGGCCGCACGGGAGACATCCCTCCCGTACGGCCTCCTGTAACCATGCCTGCCTCGGGCTTCGGGGGTCGTGGCCGCACTGTGGCCATGCCCTGTCAGGTCGTCCTTATGTAGGGGCGGTTGTGGTCTCGGCCGGCTTCTAGGAGTCGGCGTTTCTCTTGGCCGGCTTCTTGGAGTCGGTGAGGCTGGGTCGCCTTCCGGGAGTCGGCTTTAGTGGTAGCCGGCCCGGGAAGGCGGTCCAAATGCTTGGAGTGCTGGAAGGCCCAAAGGCCTGATAAATTTTCTGAAGAGCCAGGGGTAGCCGGTTTGGCTACCCGTGGCCACTTACTCCGACAGTAGTCCCCGAAGGTGATTGGGCTTCGAGGTGGAGTAGGGTTCGAGAAGCTCGAACAGCTTCCCATCGCGACAAGCCGGCAGCTGGGAGCCGGCCTTGGTCAGGCACGTCGCCTGAGCCGAAATCTTCTGGAGTCGGAGGGCGGGAACCCGCTGGCATGTGCGCCGGGCCGCGGGCCGGCCGCGGGCCGTGGCGTGCCATGTGGCCGGAAAGCCTGGCGCCCCACGCGCGTGACGGGACGTCGCCGCAGGGAGGGGGCCCGCCACGTCCGCGCCCCGGCCCAGGCGCGGATCCTTTGTATCCCGAAACCGCCCGCACGTTCCGTGCGGCAGTTTCGGCTCGCACTTTATGCGTAATAAACGCGAGTCGTGGGGAGTGAGCGTAGTTAATCCCACGTCCCCCCCCCCCCACGTCCGGCCTGTTCGGCCGCGTGAGGCTATAAGTAGGGGGAGGTGGAGGGCGGCAGGCCCTCGCACGCTCCTCCTACTTCCGCCGTCTTCTTGCCTTGCTCGTTCTCACAACAGCACCTCGCCGCCGCGCTCTTCCTCCGCACGCTCCTCCGCCGCCGTGCTAGCTTCCGCCATGCCTCCCCACGTAGAGCAGCTTGGCGGGGATTGGGATGGCTCCATCGTCCACAACGACCACATTGACTTCCTCCGCGACACACGGCGTCTGCCCAGTGCGGACAAAGTGGAGGTCCGCCTTGCGCCGGAGAAAGAAATCAGGCCGGCGCCGCGGGATGGCGAGCGGGTGGTCTTCCGCTCGCACTTCCTGCGCGGCTTCGGCCTGCTAGCGAGCGCCTTCTTCCGCACCTGGCTGGACTTCTATCAGCTCCAGCCGCACCACCTCACCCCTAACGCGGTGGTGCTGCTGTCGGCCTTCGTCACCCTGTGCGAGGGCTATCTCGGCGTCCTCCCCACCCTTGAGCTCTGGGGGGAGTTCTTCCAGTCGAAGCTGGGTACGCGCAGCAAGGGCGTGCCGGCCCACACTGGTGCCTTCATCGCGTCGCGGAGATCAGGCGCCGACAACCCCTTCCCCGTCATCACGCTGATCCAATCGGTGAAGAAGTGGCAGAAGTCATACTTCTACGTGCGGAACATCGCTCCACGGGGCGACTACGTCAACCTGCCGGCTTACGTAGCCGGCCCGCCGGCGGGGAGGCTGCCCCAGTGGTCCTTCCGGGCAGTGACGCTGTTGGAGGGAGGAAACGCCGCCATCGCCCGCCTGCGGGTGATGGTCCAGACGGAGGGCCTGACGGGGCCCGACCTCCTGGCCGCGTTCATCACGCGCCGGGTCCTCCCGCTCCAGAGCCGGCCTCATCTGATCTGTCAGATGAGCGGCCAGCTCGATTCGAGCCGGATGTGTACCAAGGAGATGCCGCAGGCCGACGCTGCTGACATGGTGAACTACCTCGCCAACTGCCAGCTTCCCGACGACTGGCAATTCGGCAAGGAGCCATACAGCCGCGCCAATCCTCCGCCTACGGTACGCTCCCCTTCTCTTTTTCTCTTTGTCGCCGAGTTCCTCCGGGCCGACTCTAACTCAGTCGGCTCGCTCTTTTGACAGAATCCTCTGCTTCGGCCGGCCGGCGGGGCGGACGTGGAGCGCCGCTTCGCCCCCGACCGGACCGAGCACGACCAGGAGGACCCCGATCTGGGGGCGGTCCATATGGAGGAAGCCGCCGAGCCGGCTGGTGGCCAAGCCGGCGGCGAAGCAGGCGGCGCCGGGTTCTCCGCGACCTTCGACGATTGGCCGGACGAGGATGAAGCCGAAGTCGTCCCGCCCCGCCAGCCAGCCTCCGGACGCGGCGCGGGCTCCTCTGGCGCGCAGCCTGCTCGGGGTACAGGCCAGAAACGTCGCGCCACCCAGGGCATGTTCGGTAGCCGGACGAAGAAGCCGAGGGGTGGGGCGGCAGCCACCAGGCGGGAAGAAGCGGCCGCGAAGGCGGCTCGCTTCCGCAAAGTGGTGAAGCAGCCGCAGGCTGTGTCAGCGTAAGCTTTCTCTCTTTCTGTGTATTCTCCTTCTTTCTTTTCTTGGATGGTTTTCTGAACCTTTGTCTTCTTTTCTTTGATCAGAGCTCCATTGTCACTCGAGCGGGCGGCTGCCGGCTCCGTTGTCGAGTCGCCAGGGGGCTCTGGGAGCACCACCCGCCGCGTAGATCCCCGCGCCGCCCTCCTGGAGGCGACGGAAAGGAACGCGCGGGAGGTGCGGGAGGAGCAGGAAGCGCGGGAGGCGGAGGCACGGAGGGCAGCCGCCGCCCAGGCAGCTCGGGAGGAGGAGGCGGCGAAGGCGCTTGCCGAGGCCGCAGCCAAGGCCCAGGCAGAGGCCGAGGCCGAAGCGGCGGCATGGGAGGCCTTGATGGTCACCCCCCTGCGCACCATGGCGCCCGGGGGCGCGGATCCCTCGCCAGGGGGAGCCAGTGGTTCCCAGCCGGATCTGGGAGGGAGCGGCGACGACGTCATCTTATTGAGGGAGGCGCCGGGGCCGACTCCTCCGACTGGGGCGGCCCAAGGCGGCCAGACTGAGCCTGCGCCCGCACAGTCGGCGGAAGGCGAGCCGGCCGCGGGAGCTGCGGTGGCGGTCCGGGTTCCGCCAAGCCGGCGCGCAGGGAAGGCCGCGTCGGAGCTGCAGAAAGCGGCGTCGGAGCCACAGCCGGCCGTGGGCTCCAGCTCGTCGGCCCGAGACGCGGAAGCGGCCAGCGCTACCTCAGGGTGGACGCCAGGCGGAGGGACAGCCGTGGTGAACATCGCTGCGCAAGACGTCCGGACCCGGCTCCAGGGCCAAGCCGCGGCGCTGAGGCAGTTCACCGACGAATTCCTCGCCACGCAGGCTGCCATCCGGGTTAGTATTCTCAATTTTGCCCTTGACTTTTCTCGTGGGGGCGCGTCAGCGCACCCACTGGGTGTAGTCCCCGAGTTCCGAGTCGGCTGCTGAGCAGGCGGCTTGGAACTTCTTGGTGGATTTGCCTTTGCTATTTTTGTTCTTACTTCGGTCTTCTGTCCATCTTGCAGGACTACCACAACCTCCGAGCGGCCGCCTTCAACTCCCAGGCTCGGGAGCTGACGCAGAAGACCGCCGATCTCACTGAAAGCCGAGGTATGTGACTTGATCTCTATCTCATGTGGGGGCGCGTCAGCGCACCCACTGGGTGTAGTCCCCGAGATTCGGGCCGACTGCTGAGCAGTCGGCTCGGACCTTCCTTGATGATTTCTCATTGTTCTTCTTCTTCTGTCTCTGCAGCGGCCAACGCCAGTCTGAGGGCACAGCTGGGGGAGTCCCAGACTGCTCTTCGTGCCAAGGACGCGGAGCTCGCCGCCTTAGTGCAGGAGCGCGACCGCCTGGTCAAGAAGCTGGCCGACCAGGAGGAAAGCCACAAGGCGGCGCTGAAGGCCGCGCAGGACCGCGAAGCCGCCCTCCAGGCCGAGTTCGAGACGGAGGCGGCCGGCTGGGCAGAGGCCAGGCAGACTCTGGTCTCCGGCTATGGCCAGATTGAGGATCTGGTTGACGGTAAGTCATCTACCCCTTCGTCCTTTCTTGCCATCTGTCATTTTGACTTGTTTTTCTGACTTGGGGTTCTTCTTTTCTTTTCTGCGCAGAGTACTTCCCCGGCTATTCCACTGCCGCCAACCAGGCCATCGAAGCTCGTCGCCAGGCGAAGAGGCAAGCCGGCTTCGAGATTTCGCCGACTGCCGGCCGCTCGCTGGAGGAGCAGCTCCTGGCGATCCAGGCTCGTATCCAGCCGGCTCACAGGCTGCTCCGCCGGCTTCAGCGTGCCGGGTCGCAGGTCCTGGCCGCCCTCTGGCCCGGCCAAGTGATCCCGCGCACTCCCAGTCGGACCGCCGACTGGCTGGAGGTGGCCGTCGGGCGCTTCGAGGCTTGGAAGGCGTCAGCGGCTCGCTCCGGCGCCGGGCGGGCGCTGGAGTTCGTCAAGGCCTGGTACCCAGGCCTGAATCTGGACCAGCTGGCCACCTGGCGGCAGCAAGCCGACGCGGAGCTGGAGCCGGCGCGGCCGGCCATCATTCGACGGGCTTCGGCAATCGCCGACTACACCGACACCAACGTCTTCGCCCCCGAGGTGGACGACAATGGAGTCGCCCAGCCGGAAGATTGGTTCGGGCTGGACCCGGCGTGCGGCGAGGACTCGGCGGAGGAGATCGACTCCAGCGACGAGGGCGAAGAGGAGGAGGAGGAGGGTGAAGACGTCGAGCCGGCTGGTGGAGCAGCCCGCCAGCCTGACCGCGCCTCCAGCACTACGCTGCGTGCGAGTGCGTCTCCTGTTGCGGGAGGCGGTCAAGCCGGGACCAGCTAGGCGGCCACTCCTTCAGCCGGCGAGCTGCCTTCACCGACCAACTCGGCCTTCGCGCCTTTGTCTTCTTTCTTTTGTTTCCTGTCTTGTTACTTTTGAACAATGTTTTTGGTTAAGTCTGCGCAGTTCCACCCACTGGGTGTATTGAAACTCAAGTCTGTTGCCGCCCTCCCTTGGTTGCACGGGGGCTTTATGTATATAAGTTATGCAATCGGCTTTTCCTTGTACTTTTGCTTTTTGTCCTTCTGCTTTTTTCCTTTGCCGCCCTCCCTTGGTTGCCGTCTCCCTAGTCAAACAGTTGTTCTACAAACTGCAGCCGGGGAGTGCCTGGGCGATTGGGGAGGGGGAAGTACTTTTAGCTCGGTCGGACTTAAGCTAAGTTTTTAGGAAGCCGGCCAGCCGGCTGCTGTGACAGCCGGCAGGCATATATGGAGGCCGTCTTTTTGCTATATAGGTTAGTTGTTCCTTAGCCGTTTTCGTGTGGGCGTCCTTTCTGTCTTCTCTCTTGCTAGTCGGACAGTCAGTTCTTTGAGCTGCGACTTTCAACAAGAGAGGACTGGGGAGCCGGCGCACTACTTTGCTGACTTCTGGAAGAACTTATAATATAGCTTAAGGCGGCCAGTCCCCGGGCCGACTAGTCGGACCCGGTGCCGGACAAGAATTCAAAATGTAATAAGACATCCATGGATATGACACTCGTCATCCATAGATAAATAAAAGGCAGTCCCCGAGTACTGTTCGGGGGGCCTGTTGGTTTGTAACTTAATACAAAAGGGGTAGCGTGATACATACTGCTTTTCAGCTGTAAAATCGACTTAGGAGGTTTGCGTTCCATGGTCGCTCTGACTCCTTGCCGGAGTCGTCTCTCTTGCGTGCTCTTGGCTTTTGCGCGTCGATCAAGTAGTAGGAGTCGTTGCCGAGTGCCTTGCTGACGACGAAGGGGCCTTCCCAAGGGGCCGAGAGCTTGTGCTGGCCGGCTGTTCGCTGGATCAGCCGGAGCACAAGGTCGCCCTCTTGGAAGGATCTTGTCTTGACCTTGCGGTTGTAGTAGCGGCGCAGGCCTTGCTGGTAGATGGCGGACCGGCTGAGGGCTAACAGCCGGCCTTCTTCCAGTAGGTCGACGCCGTCTTCTCTTGCTTCCTTGGCTTCCTCCTCCGTGTACATGGTGATCCGAGGCGAGTCGAACTCGATGTCTGTTGGGATGACAGCCTCGGCACCGTACACAAGAAAGAATGGAGTGAAGCCGGTTGACTAGTTGGGTGTAGTGCGCAGACTCCAGAGGACAGCCGGCAGCTCTTCGAGCCAGCAGCCGGCCGATCGCTCCAGTGGTACAACCAGTCGGGGCTTGATGCCGGAGAGGATAAGTCCATTTGCTCGCTCGACTTGGCCGTTTGACTGCGGGTGGGCAACGGATGCTAAGTCCAGTCGGATGCCCTGTGTCGCGCAGAAACATGCCAGTGCGCCTTTGGCGAAGTTCGTGCCGTTGTCGGTGATGATGCTGTGCGGCACGCCGTACCGAGTAGTGATGTCGGTGATGAATGTCACGGCAGTCGGCCCGTTCAGCTTCTTAATCGGCTTTGCTTCGATCCACTTTGTGAACTTGTCCACGACAACGAGTAGATGTGTCAAGCCACCACGGGCCGTCTTGAAAGGGCCCACCATGTCCAGTCCCCAGACAGCGAAAGGCCAGGTGAGGGGAATGGTCTTGAGGGCAGAAGCCGGCAGGTGTTGTTTGGAACTGAAGACTTGACATCCTCTGCAGGTCTTGACTATTTCTTTAGCATCCTCCAAGGCAGTCGGCCAGAAGAACCCATGGAGGAAAGCCTTGGCCACGAGGGATCTTGAGGCGGCGTGGTGGCCGCATTCGCCTTGGTGGATGTCTTTGAGGATTGCCACTCCTTTTTCTGGCTCGACGCAACGCTGGAAGACTCCAGTGATGCTGCGCTTCACAAGCTCCCTGTTGATTATTGTGTATGCTGCGGCTCGTCGTTGCACTAGTCTTGCTGCGATCTCATCAGTCGGTAGCTCTCTGCTGACTAGGAACTTGAGGATGGGCTGGGCCCATGAGGGAGCTGTGACTTCTTCTGCTGTTAATGTAGCCACCATGACTCGGGTGGGTGGGTTGGGTGTTGCGTTGGGGTCGACCACCACTTCTTGCGTCGTTGCAGTCCCCGGGTCGACTGCTGCAGTCCTCGGGCTGGGCTCTGAGGTCCCTGGGCCGGGTGCGACTACGTCAGTTCCCGGGGCAGTCGTCGAAGTCCCCGTGCCGCCTGCGGGATTTCTTGAGCCGGATCCGGCTGTTTCTGGCGCGGGCGGTACGAAGATGGAATCCGACTCTGGAGACGGCTTGATGGACGGCTTGAGGAGGCGCTGGAGGGAGACGCCAGTTGGTATGGCTTGTCGGGTGGAGCCGATCCGTGCTAGGGCATCTACTTGGTCGTTGTCGGCCCTTGGCACGTGAAGGAACTCGCACCCTTCGAAGTATCCGCTCATCTGCTGGACGAGGAAGCGGTAGCTCGCCATGTTCGCGTCCTTGGCGTCCCAATCGCCAGATGATTGCTGGACCACTAAGTCGGAGTCGCCGTAGAACAGGATCCGGCGTATGCCGAGCTCTTTGGCTAGCCGGAGCCCATGTACGAGCGCCTCGTACTCGGCCACGTTGTTGGAGGCGGCGAAGTGGATCTGCAGCGTGTACTTGAGCTTGTCGCCTTTGGGAGAGGTGAGGACGATGCCGGCTCCCAAGCCGGTGCGCATCTTGGACCCGTCAAAGTGCATCCGCCAATGGGTAGAGTCGGGAGCCGGCGGTAAGTACTGGGTGTCGGCCCAGTCGACGAGGAAGTCGGCCAATGCTTGCGACTTGATGGCGGTGCGGGGTTGATAGAAAATCGTGTAAGGCGCCAAGGCAATGGCCCATTTGGCCACCCGGCCGGATGCATCCCGGCTGCCTATGATCTCGGCGAGCGGGGCAGTGCACACGACCGTGATGGGGTGCTCTTGGAAGTAGGGCTTCAATTTCTTGGCAGCGAAGTACACCCTATAGCACATCTTCTGGTAGTGCGGGTAGTTTTGCTTTGAGCTGGATAGTACTTCGCTGAGATAGTAGACCGGCCTCTGGACCAGCTGGGCTCGGCCTTCCTCCGGGCGCTGGACCACAACAACAGTGCTGACGACTCGGCTTGTCGCGGCGATGTAGAGGAGCATGGGCTCCTTCTCAGTCGGCGCGGCCAGGACAGGCGGAGTGGTCAACATTTTCTTCAACTCATGGAAGGCTTGGTCGGCTTGATCATTCCACTCAAAGTGAGTGGACTTCTTCATGAGTCGGTACAGGGGGAGAGCCTTCTCTCCTAGTCGGCTGATAAAACGGTTCAGGGAGGCTAAGCAGCCAGTGAACTTCTGCACATCTCGCAGCTTGGTGGGAATCTCCATCCTCTCGATGGCCTTGATCTTGACAGGGTTGCACTCAATGCCGCGTTCGGAGACCAGGAAGCCTAGCAGCTGGCCGGCTGGTACTCCGAACACGCACTTCTCGGGGTTGAGCTTGATCTGGAATCGGCGCAAGTTGGCAAATGTTTCCTTCAGGTCTTCCAGCAAGGTACCGCGCTTCTCTGTCTTCACCACAATGTCGTCTACGTAGACGTGGGCATTTCTGCCGAGTTGTTTCAAGAGACATTTCTGCATGCAACGCTGAAAAGTGGCACCGGCGTTTCTCAAGCCGAATGTCATTGTCAAGTAGCAGAAAGCTCCAAAGGGTGTGATGAAGGCAGTCTTCAGGCGGTCAGCTGGGTCCAACTTGATCTGATGATACCCTGAGTATGCATCCAAAAAACACAACAGCTCGCATCCGGCTGTAGAGTCTATCACTTGGTCAATCCGTGGCAAAGCAAACGGATCCTTTGGGCAGGCCTTGTTCAACCTTGTGTAGTCTATACACATGCGCCACTTGTTATTCTTCTTCAAAACCAGAACTGGATTGGCAAGCCATTCTGGAAAGAACACTTCCATGATGAAGCCGGCTGCAAGGAGCCGGGCTATCTCTTCTCCCACGATTCTTCGCTTCTCTTCCGATAGTCGGCGGAGGGGTTGCTTGACCGGCTTCGCATCAGCTCGGACATGTAATTTGTGCTCGGCGAAATCCTTCGGGACACCCGGCATGTCCTTTGGGGACCATGCAAAGATGTCTCGATTCTCACGGAGGAAGTCGGCGAGCTCGCCTTCCTATTTACTGTCCAAGTTCGCCCCAATCACGGCGAACCTCTCCGGGTGCTCCGGGTCTAGAGGTATCTTCTTCGTCTCTTTGGCAGGCTGGAAGGAGCCCTGCGCATCACAGTCCTTGGGGTTGGGGGACAAGGTCGGCTGCTTGCCGGCCATGGCCACAACCCGTTCCAGCATCTTCTTCTCTTCCGCCACCACGAGGGACTCGGCCAGCCGGCTGCTGGCCATGGCACACTCGATGGACTTCTTGTAGTCGCCGGCTACCGTGATGATCCCCTTCGAGCTCGGCATCTTCATCTTCAGATAGGCATAATGGGGCACAGCCATGAACTTGGCCAAAGCAGGTCGGCCAAGTAGCGCATGATAGGGGCTCTCCAGGTCCACCACCTCGAACCATATTGCTTCCCGGCGGAAGTGATCTTTGTCTCCGAAGAGAACATCCATCTTGATCTTGCCGATTGGAGAGCAAGATAGGCCGGGTACGATACCATGGAAGACAGTGCGGCTCGGCATGAGCTGCTTTGCTTTGATGTTCAGCTTGTCCATGGTGTCGCGGTACAGTATGTTGATACTGCTTCCGCCGTCTATCAGGACGCGGGAAAATCTGGCAGCTCGCCTCTCCGTCGCAAGGGTGACGTCTAAGACCATAGCATAGGAGCCAGGCGAAGGCATCACCTCTGGGTGGTCGGTCTGGCTCCAGCTGATGGGCTTTTCCGACCAATGCATGAACTCGGCGGTGCTAGAGGCGACTGTGTTTACTTCTTGGTGTTGCCGGCGTCGGCTGCGCTTGTCGTCGACTTGACTCGTGAAGACGACGTAGGCGTCGTGCGCTTCGGGGAACTCGTCTTGGATGGCGCCGACTGCCGGCCGGGCCGCCGGCTGCTGGGGAGCTGGAGGCGGCGGGCCGGGATGCGGAGGCGGCACTATCCCTTCGCCCTTGGTGATGCGAGTGAGCCAGTGGCATTTCCGTGTCGTATGGTTGGACGGCTTCGCGCCGCTGTGGAACTTGCAGGGGGCATCGAGTGCTTGTTCGTAGGAGAAGGACGGCTGCCAGGGCGGCCGGCCTCCCTTCTTCTTGGGAGCGGGCCGCTCCTCGGGCTGTTCGTCTTCAACTGTGGCCACCTGCCGACTGGAGGAAGTCGGCATGGGGCCCTTGCGCTTGTGGTCGTTCTGGTAGGGGCGCCGGTTTGGGTCGCCAGCCGGCGTCTTGGGAGCCGGAGCGACTACCTTCCCCGAGGCGTCCACTCGGAGCTCGGTCTTCATGGAGGAGTCGGCAGTGGCGTACTTGTCGGCGGTGATCAGCAACTCATCGAGGGTAGCCGGCTCGTCGCAGAGGAGTCGGTGCTTGAGGAGGGTGCCCTCTCGGCACCCGGCAGTGAAGTACTCGATGGCCTGGACCTCATGCACTCCCTCGCAGGAGTTGCGGAGCTCGGCCCATCGCGTGAGGTAGTCGCGGGTCGACTCGTTGGGCCCTTGGACGCAGAGGGAGAGCTGGCGAGGCTTGGGAGGCTGCTTGTTGGTGCTAGTGAAGTTGCGGACGAAAACCTCGGTGAAGTCCAGCCAGCTGTTGATGCTGTATGGCTTGAGGCTGTTGAGCCACGTGCACGCCGTCCCTTGCAGCATCAAGGGGACGTACTTCACGGCGACGCGCCGGTTGCCGTTGGCGATGCTGACGGCTGTGGAGTAGTCGATGAGCCAATCTTCCAGCTTCACCGAGCCGTTGTACTTGGGCGTGTCTCTGGGGAGCGAGAACCCTTTGGGAAAGGGCTCGTCGCGGATGCGGGGGCCAAAGCATGGCGGGCCGACATCGTCTTCTTCTTCTAACGCCAGGGACCGAGCAAGGCGGTCGATCCTGTGGCGGGCGTCACTCTCGCCGACTCCTTCTCGGCGGCCGAGTCGGTCGCCAAGAGTCGGATGTGTGATGGGCGGCGGAGTGAGGCGTCTTTCTCTTCGAGGCGGGGGAGGAGGCAGGTTTCCCTGATGTTCAACCGCCCGAGGGCGGCCTTCCGCGTCGCGCTCGATAGTGATGTGAGTCCGGCTGCGGCTGGCAGCCGGCTCCTTGTCTTTCTTCTGGCGCGTGCCGCTCGCAGTCGGCGAGCGGGACGTCGCGGCGTGCTCCCGGCGCGGGGGATGGCTATCAGCTCGGGCGCCGGCGTCGTGCCGTCCTGCAGCCGCGTCGATCAGCTGTTGGATCCGTCTTGTCATGTAGGGGAGCTCATCGGCTCCCAGCCCATTGAGCTCCTCTGCTGCCGCCTGAGCGGCTCGCAGATTCTCGAGCGGGGTGGCGTAGACGGGGCGATCTGCGCCCAGCATGCTGGGAACGGCTGCGCCGCGCTTCTGGACGAAGCCGGCTCGGCTCGGGCCGCTCGGCGGCGGCGTCCCGAAGGCGGCGCGGTCGACTTCGCGCTGATGGGCCTCGGTGAGGCGTCTCATCGAGGCTATCTTCTTGCTCTCCGTGATGAGGGCAAGACGGCGTGCCTCCAGGGCCTCGGCGTCGGCCGGGAGGGGGATGGAGAGGTCGTGCATCGCTGCTTGCTGAGCGTCGCGGGCGCTCCCGCCCGAGTTGGAGACGTGGCTGATGACCAGCACTTCGGTGACAGCACTGCTGCCGCTGTCAGCTCGAGGGAGCGGGTCGTCGAAGACCACCACGTCGGAGGGGTAGGCGTTGAGCGACGCGGTGTCGGAGTCGATGAGCATCGGGTCGGTGGAGCCGACAGACTCCATGTCCGCAGCAGGCTCGCTGGAGACGTGAAGTTGGTCGAGGAGGCTGACGAGGCGGCTCTCGGGGTAGTCGATGCCTGCGTCGGACGCAGGCTCGTCGGAGATGCGAGTCTCGCCGAGCAGATCGGCAAGGCGGCTCACTGCGCAGGCGTCGTCGACGCCTTGCAGCGCGTCGGGGCAAACGCCATCGGGCGCAGCAGGCTGGCTGCGCTCGCGGGGAAGGAAGAAAGTTCCCGTCCAGAACAGGTCTCCAGACGACGGTGCACCTGGCCCCATGGTGGGCGCCAAATGTCGGGTGGTTGGTGCGACATATGCCAAAGGATGGCTTATCATTGTGGGAGCCAATAAAACGTCGCCGGTGCCTGGAAACGGGATGAGGCGAAGACATGCACGCCGGTGAATCTTACCCAGGTTCGGGGCTCTCCGAGGAGATAACACCCCTAGTCCTGCTCTGCGGGGTCTCCGCATGATCACTAGCTCAATAAAGAGTAGCTACAATCGCTCCTAGAGCTGTTGGGTTCAAGGGAGAAGAAGAACAAGGCTAGCTCTTGCTTCTCTCTATCTATGGTGTGTGTGCGCGTGCTATGCTTGGAAGCCAAACATGCAGAGATGCCCACATGCTTGGGTGCCAACCCTTTGCATGGGTGCTCCGGGGGGTTTATATAGGCCTACTCCCCGGGGGTACAATGGTAATCCGACTGGGAACTGGCCCCAGCCGTCAGTGTCTACGCCTGCCGGCTTCTCCGCCGGCCGCTGGGTCCCGCTGGCTGGTGGGTCCCGCCGGCTGCCGGCTACTCGGTCGACAGGCCGGCCCCACCGCCTAGGGTCTTGTCGGCGGCTGCTTACTGTAGCCGCGCCTATGATGATGAGGGCTTTGTCGAGGTAAGCGTGGCTACAGTGATCCGCGTCAGGGGTTATCACTGTTGCCTCACCTCGTCTTGTCTCCTTAATGGGGCTCCTGCTTCGAGGAAGGGAGTCGCCGGCTTCTGGAGGCCGGCTATGCTCCTGGCTGACTAGGAAAAGCCGGGCCGCCTTCACGCCTCTCTCTGGCTAAAGGGGCCCGCGGTCCTTGGGCCGTACAGGAGGGGGTCATGGATGACGTCGTAGCTGGCGTGGCTACAGTGCCCGGCCGCACGGGAGACATCCCTCCCGTACGGCCTCCTGTAACCATGCCTGCCTCGGGCTTCGGGGGTCGTGGCCGCACTGTGGCCATGCCCCGTCAGGTCGTCGTTATGTAGGGGCGGTTGTGGTCTCGGCCGGCTTCTAGGAGTCGGCGTTTCTCTTGGCCGGCTTCTTGGAGTCGGTGAGGCTGGGTCGCCTTCCGGGAGTCGGCTTTAGTGGTAGCCGGCCCGGGAAGGCGGCCCAAATGCTTGGAGTGCTGGAAGGCCCAAAGGCCTGATAAATTTTCTGAAGAGCCAGGGGTAGCCGGTTTGGCTACCCGTGGCCACTTACTCCGACACCAACAGCTCGGACGCCCTCTCGCAACTCTTTGCAAAAGGAGTCTTAGTCATCTTACCGAGTAGGCAAGACTCGCATGTCTCGAATGATTCAAACTCAAACGAAGTTAGAATTCCGTCATCATTGAGCTTCTTCATGCGCTTTTGACTAATGTGTCCTAGTCGACAATGCCAGATGTAAGTCGGATTTATCTGATTAGGCTTATGCCTGTTGACATTTATGTTATAGACTGGTTCACCTTCAAGATCTAGGATAAATAACTCATTCACAACGGGTGCAAAGCCATGAAACAAATTATTCAAGTAAATAGAACAACCATTGTCCTTAATACTGAATTCATAACCTTGTCTCATCAAACATGAGGCAGAAATAATGTTTCGACTCAAAGCAGGAACATAATAACAATTATCAAGTTCCATTACAAAGCATGAAGGTAAATTAAGTTGCATAGTGCCGACGGCCAATGCAGCAACTCTCACTTTATTCCCGACGCGTATGTCGACTTCTCCTCCTGCGACATTCCTAGTTCTGCTTAGCCCCTGCATCGAGTTGCATATGTGAACAACCGATCCGGTATCATATACCCAAGAGCTACTAGAAACATCAGCAAGATAAATGTCTATAACATATACAACAAGTGTACCTGAAGAAGAAGTCATACTTCCAGTCTTCTTGCCCTTCTCGGCAAGCCACTTGCTGCAGTTCCTTTTCCAGTGTCCGGGTTCCTTGCAATGAAAGCAAATACTCCCCGAAGTCGTCCCTGACTTAGGCGCAGCGGCTGCAGTTGGAGTTGCCTCCTTCTCTTTGCCCTTTGCCTTAGCCTTTTTCTTGGACCAGCTCTTCTTGAACTTAGCCGAGTTCTGCACCATCAACACTTGACGATGCGTACCTGTCTTGATATCCTGCTCTGCCACTTTGAGCATCCCATGCAATTCAGTGAGCTTATTTTCCATCCCATGCATATGGTAGTTCGAGATGAACGGCCCATAGCTATCCGGAAGAGAACCCAGAATTGTATCTGTGGACAACTCATCCCCAAGTGGGAAGCCCAGCCTATCCAGAGCTTGCATGTACCCGATCATCTTGATCACATGTGGGCTCAGTGGATCACCCTCTTTCAGCTTACAATCCATCAAGGATCGCCAGACGTTGAACCTTTCGGTCCTAGCCTGCATTTGAAACATGCTCTTAAGGTTCTCGATCATATCGAAAGCCTCAATATTTTCGAACTGCTGCTGCAGATCGGGCTCCATAGAAGCCAGCATGAGACAGCTGATCTCGTTTGATTCATCAACGAGTTTCTGGTAGGCATTTCTGGCTGTGGCATTAGCATTATCGGTAGGTTCCTTTGGAAGCGGATTCTCTAGAACTTGTTCCTTTTTCTCATGCCTAAGAACAATTCTCAGGTTTCTATACCAGGTGGTAAAGTTTGTTCCATTCAATTTATCTTTTTCCAGGATTGATTTCAACGCAAAAGGGGTAACTTGAGCAGGTGGTGCCATTGATCTACAACAGAAATATGCAAAACACTAAGACATGTATTCATGAAGAGTAATTCATATTAAACATTTTAATAAGATCATTACTCCCACTAAAATCAACATCCCTCGGTTGATACTTAGTGATTCAAGATCCAAGATCAACATGTCAACTACTGAGCTTTTGCATCACCGCTAGAGGACAAGATCACTCGGTAAGCAATTCTTGCTAATCGTATCTCCATACGACTCTTGTTGTTGGGGACATCTCATGCCTCGCCAACTACTATGCCTCGTAGCCCAAAACTGTTTTGATAGCCACAACAAGTCAACCAATGCTTCGCGTGTAAGTATCCGACACAAACCCATCACTTCAAGGAGATCTAGTGGCACCCTAATTTCATAGGCCCGCCAATAAATATACTTGACATGTGAAGGTGAAGCAATTGGGGAGGCATTTATACTTGACATTCTTTGAGGGATCACCCTACTTAAAACATCTACCATGCAAAAAGAAGGGTGCATAAAAGAGATAAACTGTAACATCCCAAATTTTCAATTTGGAATGTTATACATTATATCATCATTGCATATCATAGTTTATTGCATTTTGGCTAGATCCTCGAAATCCTAAGCAGCTCAAGGACCCTCGGAGAGAGAGTTGGGGATTTCTTTATTTTCAAATTTGGGTTTTCTCAAATTTTGAAAATAGGATCATTTGATTTTATTTATTTTATCTTCAATTATTTCAATTATAAAAATATGAGAGAGGGAATAAAATGACTTTCCAAAAAAAAGGAATAATGAGTATTTAATAAAAAATCAAATAAGATTTTATTTTGGAGTTTTTCGCTATTTTATTTGGATAGGAAAAATGCGTGTTTTTCAATATTGCATTTAGGCCCCAAATAAATGTTCATCTTGTCCGGCTTGATTTTAGAAGTCGGGGAAAATTTATTTTGGGATTTTTGGAGTTCGTTTAGTATTTCTTTTGTTTTTTTTTCTGCGCGTATTTATTTAAAAAAAAGCGAAACCGACTATGGGCCGTGTTCGGCCAGGAATCCGCCTGGCCGGGTCCTTTATAAGTCGCGGCCCGACCCCGCCGTTGGTCCAAGCCGCGGCCGCCCCGACCCCGCCAACCACCGGATCCGCCGCCGCCGCTGACGTCGCCCCGCCGCCCGACGCCATTGCCACCGCCGACCCCGCCGGAGCCCGCCGGAGCCGCCGCCCCTTGCCGAGGTAGCCGCCGGAGTTGTCGCCGCTGCCGGCGGTTTTCTCCAGAAAACCGCCCGGTTTTTTAACAAAAAACTGCGGTTGTTTTTCTTTTTTTTCTTTTTTCTCGGTTTAGTTAATTAGCGAGCGTTCGCTCGTTCGTTCGTTTTAACGAACGTGTTCATCGTTTAGTTACAGTTAACGAACGTTCGTTTGATAAACTGTTCGTCAGTTTTTCTTTTTCTCGGATTTTCCGTGATTATTCCAGATCGCGATTTCTGATCCGATTTTCGTTCTAGTATATTTTTTCGCTCGTTTATCGGAATCAGGCGATTCAAGCGCCTAGAGTTTCGTCTCGAAATTCTCTTTCCGTTTAACCAACTCAAACAAGTTTTTGCTACTGTAAAATTTGACTTAGATCCAGATTAGTAAATGAAGCTTGTTTCTTTCGCCGTTTGACTTTGGTTGCTTCGTCTGATTTGATTCTTTTTGCAAACCGGAGTTCTTAAGTTGAACTTTCTGGTTAGATCTTTTATTTGAGTTTTACCTGTGCATTAGTTGGGTGCTTACTGTATGCTTGTTTGTTTGCGATAGAGTACCCGGAGTGCGCCGCTTGCTACTTCGAATCTCTAGGTTTCACGGATCATCAGCAAGGCAAGTAACACTTTGATCATACCTCTTTACTACCCAGTTTTATTGCATTAGACCAATCCTCAAACATTGCATGATTAGGATCTAATTAAATTGTGGGTATTGGGAAGTGATGAGGTAGTACCTATTACCTGTTTTGTTATCAAACCTTTGGGAGTTACTTCTGCGTTTGCTCATATTGCTATGCTATGCTAGTAGACGTGGATTGGGTGAGTGTATCCATGACAGATGTGAGATTGTTAATTTAATGGTTTACTTAAGGTGGCAACTTAAACACACATCTGGGTGGATTGAGGCACCTGGGTATTCCAGTGATTGCCCGTTTTCTTTTGGACCGCCACCCAGGCTCAAAGGGATCATGAGATTATTCATGATAGAAACTTCCGTGTGCAGCCGCAAGTTATTATGGGCTCTAGCATAGTTGAATAAGTTGTGTGAACTCTTACAGTGGTAGACTAGCAGATGTAGGGGAAAGTAGGTGTAACGGTCTACCCGATCGTAAGGTGCAAACACTTCTGAAAGACTATGTCTCGGTCATCCGTCACTCAAACACCATGTAGTGCGAGTAATCCAACGGAGGAGATCGAGTCTTGTGGGGAAAAGTGCACAAACCTCTGCAGAGTGTATAAACTAATCATGATTAGCCGTGTCCCCAGTTATGGACATCTTGAGTATCTAGTACTTCGATTATCATGTGAATCTCATCATGTTACTCAAATTAATTTTGTTGGGTTAAGGATGATACTTAATTGGGATTGAGATGCAGTCAACCATTCTCAATGTTTAACAACCACCATGATAGTTAAATAAAATTTATTCCTTTGCAGTAGGGAAAAATTGGCTTTTTCGCAAAACTGTAACCATAGAGCCTAACACCAGCCAAATATGCATGTAGTATAGCTTTATTTTGTTCATTACTCTCTATGTGTTATTTTGCCAGCATATTCCATGTGCTGACCCGTTTTCGGGCTGCAACGTTTCATGTTGCGGACTTTTCAGACGACGAGTAAGGTGCCTTAGGTCGTGGTCTTATACTCAGTGATGCCGTTGGAGTTGATGGACTCACTTATCTTCCAAGCCTTCCGCTGTTATCGTTTTAGATGGCCTTAAGCCATATTTGTCATACTTATTTCTCTTTTGAGATACTCGATGTAATAAGTGTGTGATTGCTACTCTGTTATAAATCCTCCAAGTACTGTGCGTGTCAGCATTACTGATCCAGGGATGACACTGGTGCACGGTAGATCAGACTGTTTGAGGCCTGGTCGCTACAAAGGTGGTATCAGAGCACACGCTGACTGTAGGACACGGCCACTAAGCTTAAACCCTAGAACACTACTCTCTTCTCATTTCTGACTTCTCTCCATTTTCTACTCTTTAGGATGGCGGATGCAAGGATCAAGTTCACACAACCGGATGAAGATACACCTTTTGGACGATACTTGAAGGAAGTCACTAAGTACCTGAACATCGGAATTCCAAGCTTCACCGGAACTTACAACGCCACACTACCAGAAGAAGAGCGCTGGATGATTCAAGTTCAAGTTCCAGAAGGACGTTCATGCCAGTCACTGAGCCTATAGAGTTTTCCTTTGATGCACCAACCTGGAGTTTAGGGAAGAGCATGGCAGCCCACATCACTATGGGACGCATTGGAGAAGTCTACCACAGGGAGCTTAAGGATACTATTTATCAGATTTGTGGGCGCCGAGATGAGCAATGGGAAATGATCAGCACCAAGAAGGATAGATCAATTGCAGCTTTCATCCAGGAGTTAAACCAGCACATTTGTCGCCAGGAGAATCAAATGTGCACAGGCATGATAGATCTGAAGAAGGCATTGACCAAGATCACGGAGTTGGAGGAAGAACTCAAGTCTACGTGCGATGGATATGAGGAGGAGATCGCCACGTTGGTGGAGAAGAATGACGAACTGGAAAAGAAGATCGGAGTATTCATGGGAGACCCAGCACCAGGAGGAGAAGACGATGATTGCGCTTGCCCGGATAACTACATCATCATCGACGACACCGACTCGGACCCCAGTGAAGATGATTTTGATGATGAAGCTGGAGCAGATATCATGGAGTCTTCGACCGATCAAAATTTCTAGTAGACCACCATAATCAGTAGTAGTATTCCCCCATGTATATAGTATAGTCCGAGCACTTTGTAACGATAGTTAGATCAATTGTATTCCTTGTTTGAATTGATTGAGTGATATTGATTGTGTTTGTCTCATGAGCATATGGGTAGTGTTTTCTCTCTAGACCTCATTCTATTCTAAATTCTCATCTTTTCTAAACCTATCAGATGCCTCCGAGACGCGACACCGGATTTGTTTTCCCACCGGAGATCACTCAGTTGATTCAGCAGCAGAATGCCCTGATGCAAGTGTTAGTACAGAACCAAGGCAACAACACAACAACAACCCACCACCACCACCCGTTGATCACTTAACCCGTTTCTTGAGACTAAATCCGCCGGTGTTTTCTAGCAGCACCGAGCCGATTGTTGCAGATGATTGGCTCCGCAAAGTTGGAAGGGAGTTGACCACTACAGGATGCACAGATGCGGAGAGAGTGCGTTTTGCCGCACATCAGCTTGATGGACCCGCAGCATCATGGTGGGAGAATTACACAGCCACACACCCTATTGACACTGTCACATGGGACTAGTTTCAGCAAGCTTTCCGTACTGCCCATGTTTCAGTAGGAGCTATGGCTATGAAGAAGCGTGAGTTTCGCAACCTACGCCAAGGAGGACGCACCGTAGGCCAGTATGTGGAGGACTTTAGTAAGTTAGCACGTTATGCTCCAGATGACGTTGCTACAGATGCAGCCAAGCAGGAGAAGTTTCTGGAAGGACTGAATGATGAGCTGAGTATGCAGTTGATGGTAGCAACCTTCAACAACTACCAGGAGTTGGTAGATAGAGCTCTCATGATTGAAGGGAAGCAGCAGCAGATTGAAAGCCGCAAGAGGAAGTATGGACAAGGGAAGTACAATTCTGGAGCTCATCAGAAGCCACGTTTTACCCCAAATTCGGGAGGACCTTTTCAGCATACCCATGGAGCAGGAGGTTCGCACAACCATAGTGGACCCAAGAATGGTAATGGGAATGGAGGAAGCAACGGACAGAACCGTAATAACCCATCTACCCCAGTTAAGAGAGATCTGAGCCAAGTCACTTGCTACAAGTGCCAGAAGACTGGACATTATGCTAATGAATGTCCCGAAGCTAAAAATGGAAATGGCAATGGAAGCTCTGGGAAGAAGCCTAACCCTTTCAATAAAGGACATGTGAACCACGTTTACGTGGAGGAGGTTGAAGCACAGCCTGATGCAGTAATAGGTAAGTTTTTGGTTAAGTCATTTACTGCACTCGTTCTTTTTGATACTGGTGCATCGCATTCATACATATCAAGGGGATTTGTGGATAAGTATAAACTGCCCACCAAAGTTCTTAGAACACCTATGTTAGTAAGTTCACCAGGAGCCGAGTATATGGCAAGCCAAGGATGTTTTCAGATGCCATTGTCCATAGGTAGGCATGTTTTCCCCTCAGACTTGATAATCTTGGAATCGCAAGGTTTGGACGTAATTTTGGGTATGGATTGGCTATCGATGTACGGAGGAAACATCGATTGCGCCAGTAAAACGATTTCGCTTACCACCCCAGAAGGAAGAAGGATTAAGTATGTATCCCGGCATGTGCCGAAGAGGACTCAAGTAAATTCCTTATCAGGAGTTGTACAGGAGGAAGTACCAGTGGTGAAGGATTACCCGGATGTATTTCCAGAGGAGTTGCCAGGCATGCCACCGGATAGAGACATTGAGTTTTTGATTGAGCTTTTGCCAGGCACAGGGCCAATATCAAAGAGACCGTACAGGATGCCCGCAAAGGATTTAGAGGAAATTAAGAAGCAGATTAAGGAGTTACTGGATAAAGGCTATATTCGCCCAAGTTCTTCACCTTGGGGATCGCCAGTGCTTCTAGTGGAGAAGAAGGATGGATCGTTAAGGATGGTTGTTGATTATCGAGGATTGAATGAAGTGACCATCAAAAATAAGTACCCACTGCCGATGATCAATGATCTGTTTGACCGATTACAAGGAGCTAAGGTATTTTCCAAGATCGATCTACGATCAGGATACCATCAGTTGAAGATTCGAGAGCAGGATATACCTAAGACGGCTTTTACCACCAGGTATGGGCTGTACGAGTATACCGTTATGTCATTTGGTCTGACTAACGCACCTGCCTATTTCATGAACCTGATGAACAAAGTGTTTATGGAGTTTCTGGATAAGTTCGTCGTAGTATTCATTGATGATATTTTGGTTTACTCAAAGAATGAAGAGGAACATAAGGAGCATTTGCGTTTGGTACTTGAGAAGCTCAGAGAACATCGGTTATACGCCAAGTTCAGCAAATGTGAGTTTTGGTTGAAGGAAGTTGGATTCCTCGGACACGTTATATCCGGAGAAGGAATAGCAGTAGACCCCACCAAGGTTGTCACTGTGACAAATTGGGAATCACCCACATCAGTTGGAGAGATCCGGAGTTTTCTTGGACTTGCAGGATACTACCGGAGGTTCATTGAGAATTTCTCGAGGATTGCTAAGCCCATGACAGAGCTGTTGAAGAAGGACACCAAGTTCAATTGGACTGAGGAATGTGAAGCTAGTTTCCAAGAGTTGAAGAAACGTTTGGTTACATCACCAGTGTTGATTCTGCCAGATCAACGCAAGGATTATGAAGTATATTGCGACGCTTCACGTCGAGGACTTGGAGCAGTGCTAATGCAGGAGGGAAGAGTTGTTTCATATGCTTCACGACAACTTAAACCCCATGAGAAGAATTATGCCACGCATGATTTGGAGTTAGCAGCCGTAGTGCATGCGTTGAAGACATGGAGACATTTTCTCATCGGAAATCACTGTGAGGTGTACACGGATCACAAGAGTTTGAAGTACATTTTCACGCAAAAGGAGTTGAATCTCAGGCAGAGGAGATGGTTGGAACTCATAAAAGATTATGATATGAGATTGCATTATCACCCCGGAAAGGCTAACATAGTAGCCGATGCGTTGAGCCGCAAAAGTCATGTCAACACACTCATGATCGGAGAATTACCCAAGAAGTTAGCCGAGGATCTTCGTGAACTACGTTTGGAAATAGTTCCGAGAGGCTATGTAGCAACAGTGGAGATTCAGTCTACCTTGATGGAAAAGATCAGGGAAGCTCAGAAGACAGACAAGGAGATTGACGAGATAAAGAAAAGGATGAGTAAAGGAAAAGCCAAGGGATTTCGTGAGGATGAGCACGATACCTTATGGTTTGAGGACCGCGTTTATGTGCCCAATGATCCGGAGATCAGGAAGTTGATCTTGCAAGAGGCCCATGATTCGCCGTATTCGATTCACCCAGGAAATACCAAGATGTATTTGGATTTGAAGGATACTTTCTGGTGGACCGGAATGAAGAAGGATATTGCGGAGTATGTAGCAGTTTGTGATGTATGTCAGAGAGTGAAGGCAGAGCATCAGAAGCCAGCAGGATTGCTACAGCCATTGCCGATACCCGAATGGAAGTGGGATAAACTAGGCATGGATTTTATCACGGGATTGCCCAGGACTCGTTCAGGCTATGACTCGATATGGGTTGTAGTCGATCGTTTGACGAAGGTAGCTCATTTCATCCCAGTGAAGACCACTTACACCAGTGCTAAGTTGGCAAAGATATACATGACTAGGATCGTATGTCTGCATGGAGTTCCGAGGACCATTGTATCAGATAGAGGAACCCAGTTTACTTCAAAGTTTGGGAATCAGTTACATGAAACTTTGGTTACCAGGCTAGAGTTCAGTACAGCCTTTCACCCACAGACAGACGGACAGACCGAGAGAGTCAAATCAGATTTTGGAAGACATGCTGAGAGCTTGTGCGCTAGATTATGTATCTAGTTGGGACGACAATTTGCCGTATGCAGAGTTTTCTTACAACAACAGTTACCAATCCAGTTTGAAGATGGCCCCTTTCGAAGCTTTGTATGGAAGGAGGTGTAGAACACCATTGTTATGGGACGAAGTTGGAGACCGCCAGTTGTTTGGACCAGATTTGATTAAAGAGTCTGAACAGAAAGTGAAGTTGATTCGCGATAGGCTCAAGGTAGCCCAGTCCAGGCAGAAGAGCTATGCGGATTCAAAATGCAAGGAGATAGTTTACGAAGTCGGAGACAGAGTTTATCTTCGAGTATCACCACTTCGAGGAGTGAAGCGCTTTGGAGTTAAGGGAAAGTTAGCACCACGTTTTGTAGGACCATACAAAGTTTTGGAGCGTATGGGGGCAGTTGCTTACAAGTTGGAATTGCCCGAAGGATTGTCGGGAGTTCATGATGTGTTCCATGTTTCTCAGCTGAAGAAGTGCCACGCAGAGATGGCTGATATACCGCTAAGAGATACAGTGCCACTTGAGGCGATTCAGTTGAATAGTGATTTGACTTATGAGGAGAAACCAGTCAAGATTCTCGAGTATGCCAGTCGAGTCACGCGCAGCAAGGTTATCAAGTTTTGCAAAGTTCAGTGGAGTCACCATACCGAAGATGAAGCCACCTGGGAGCGAGAGGAAGATCTACAAAAGGACCACCCTCACCTATTTTCTAGCCAACCCGAATCTCGAGGGCGAGATTCATCTTAAGGGGGTAGGTTTGTAACATCCCAAATTTTCAATTTGGAATATTATACATTAGATCATCATTGCATATCATAGTTTATTGCATTTTGGCTAGATCATCGAAATCCTAAGCAGCTCAAGGACCCTCGGAGAGAGAGTTGGGGATTTCGTTATTTTCAAATTTGGGTTTTCTCAAATTTTGAAAATAGGATCATTTGATTTTCTTTATTTTATCTTCAATTATTCCAATTATAAAAATATGAGAGAGGGAATAAAATGACTTTCCCAAAAAAGGAATAATGAGGATTTAATAACAAAAATCAAATAAGATTTTATTTTGGAGTTTTTCGCTATTTTATTTGGATAGGAAAAAATGCGCGTTTTTCAAAATTGCATTTAGGCCCCAAATAAATGTTCATCTTGTCCGGCTTGATTTTAGAAGTCCGGGAAAATTTATTTTGGGATTTTTGGAGTTCGTTTAGTATTCCTTTTGTTTGTTTTTCTGCGCGTATTTATTTAAAAAAAAGCGAAACCGACTATGGGCCGTGTTCGGCCAGGAATCCGCCTGGCCGGGTCCTTTATAAGTCGCGGCCCGACCCCGCTGTTGGCCCAAGCCGCCGCCGCCCCCGAACCCTAACCCTAGCCCGACCCCGCCGCCCGCCGGATCTGCCGCCGCCGACGTCGCCGCCCCGTCGCCCCGCCGCCCGACGCCGTTGCCACCGCCGCCCATCCCAACCGCCGACCCCGCCGCCGCCCGCCGGAGCCGCCGCCCCTCGCCGAGGTAGCCGCCGGAGTTGTCGCCGCCGCCGCCGCCCGCTTTTAAAAAAAACAGCGGTTGTCTTTATTTTTTTGATCGGTTTATTTTTTTCTTTTTTCTCGATTTAGTTAATTAGCGAGCGTTCGCTCGTTTGTTCGTTTTAACGAACGTGTTCATCGTTTAGTTACAGTTAACGAACGTTCATTCGATAAACTGTTCGTCAGTTTTTCTTTTTCTCGGATTTTCCGCGATTATTCCAGATCGCGATTTCTGATCCGATTTTCGTTCTAGTATATCATTTCACTCGTTTATCGGAATCAGGCAATTCAAGCGCCTAGAGTTTCGTCTCGAAATTCTCTTTCCGTTTAACCAACTCAAACAAGTTTTTTCTACTGTAAAATTTGACTTAGATCCAGATTAGTAAACGAAGCTTGTTTCTTTCGCCGTTTGACTTTCGTTGCTTCGTTTGATTTGATTCTTTTTGCAAACCGGAGTTCTTAAGTTGAACTTTCTGGTTAGATCTTTTATTTGAGTTTTACCTGTGCATTAGTTGGGTGCTTACTGTATGCTTGTTTGTTTGCGATAGAGTACCCGGAGTGCGTCGCTTGCTACTTTGAATCTCTAGGTTTCACGGATCATCAGCAAGGCAAGTAACACTTTGATCATACCTCTTTACTACCCAGTTTTATTGCATTAGACCAATCCTCAAACATTGCATGATTAGGATCTAATTAAATTGTGGGTATTGGGAAGTAGATGAGTTATTACCTATTACCTCTTTTGTTATCAAACCTTTGGGAGTTACTTCTGCGTTTGCTCATATTGCTATGCTATGCTAGTAGACGTGGATTGGGTGAGTGTCCATGACAGATGTGAGATTGTTAATTTAATGGTTTACTTAAGGTGGAAACTTAAACACACATCTGGGTGGATTGAGGCACCTGGTATTCCAGTGATTGCCTGTTTTCTTTTGGACCGCCACCCAGGCTCAAAGGGATCATGAGATTATTCATGCTAGAAACTTCCATGTGCAGCCGCAAGCTATTATGAGCTCTAGCATAGTTGAATAAGTTGTGTGAACTCTTACAGTGGTAGACTAGCAGATGTAGGGGAAAGTAGGTGTAACGGTCTACCCGATCGTAAGGTGCAAACACTTCTGAAAGACTATGTCTCGGTCATCCGTCACTCAATGTAGTGCGAGTAATCCAACGGAGGAGATCGAGTCTTGTGGGGAAAAGTGCACAAACCTCTGCAGAGTGTATAAACTAATCATGATTAGCCGTGTCCCCGGTTATGGACATCTTGAGTATCTAGTACTTGGATTATCTTGTGAATCTCATCATGTTACTCAAATTAATTTTGTTGGGTTAAGGATGATACTTAATTGGGATTGAGATGCTGTCAACCATTCTCAATGTTTAACAACCACCATGATAGTTAAATAAAATTTATTCCTTTGCAGTAGGGAAAAATTGGCTTTTCGCAAAACTGTAACCATAGAGCCTAACACCAGCCAAATATGCATGTAGTATAGCTTTATTCTGTTCATTACTCTCTATGTGTTATTTTGCCAGCATATTCCATGTGCTGACCCGTTTTCGGGCTGCAACGTTTCATGTTGCGGACTTTTCAGACGACGAGTAAGGTGCCTTAGGTCGTGGTCTTATACTCAGTGATGCCGTTGGAGTTGATGGACTCACTTATCTTCCAAGTCTTCCGCTGTTATCGTTTTAGATGGCCTTAAGCCATATTTGTCATACTTATTTCTCTTTTGAGATACTCGATGTAATAAGTGTGTGATTGCTACTCTGTTATAAATCCTCCAAGTAATGTGCGTGTCAGCATTACTGATCCAGGGATGACACTGGTGCACGGTAGATCAGACTGTTTGAGGTCTGGTCGCTACATAAACTTTCACAGGCAGTTTATGTATGTGTGATATGGTATAGCCCCTTTTCACAGCGCGTGGTGATCTCCATCTCCACGTGCGCGGTCTGCCCATGCATGGTTGTCCTCGTGGTGATCTCCATCTCCACGCCATGGTGTCAATCGCCAAGTGTTACATAAGATTCTATGCTATTAAAAACTAATAGCTACTGAAAGTAAATTACATTACATGGCTTCTCATGTTGACACGCAGGTCATTAATACAATAATGGGACAACCATATGGCTCCTGCCGGTTGCCGCACTCATGACACGCAGGTCATGAAACAATAATATACAAGCAACATACATAGGTTCTACCGCCGAAAATAAAACCTCCTGAAACTCTATCTTCCAGGTGGATTTTGGCCTAGCCAGAAGCACCAAAATCCTATTCTAGAATTTCGACGCTAATCCAACTTTTCGTTAGCTTCTGTTTGACAGGCCGTGGAGCAAAATCGGAGTTCGTATGCAAAAGTTACAGCCGTTTTACCGAGACCGCTCCAACAGATTTCAGCACCGAGGAAATCACATTTCCAAGGTGTTGATCTATGTTCCGATTCGATCAATCTCATTGATCTTCGCGTGCTGCATCCGGATTTACGTTCCACTGTCTACCCCGATGGCGGATAACCGACCGGTAGGGGTAAGTCGTGTCACGACCTCTGCATCACGATCACGGAAACAAGATCACGAAACCAACCTTCAACACTGACATGCGCGACCGATCTCATCGACCCGCACCTGAACCGATCTACATATCTCATATGCATATCATCGAATCTATCACCACACAGCGGATGCTCTGATACCACTGTTGGAACATGCGGTACGTTACGCTAGCGCCAAATAAAATTTTCTACCGTGCACCCAAGATCATGCTGCTGGAAATAGATCACGGGATCGGGTTTACCACTAGACGCGCAGTCACCGTAGCAGAAGTAGAGTTGGTGATGCGTGTAGCCGATCTCCCGCGAACAGCGAAGACCCGTGAACGGTGATCTCCTGCGAACGGCACCACGTTGTTCCCTCGAACGGTTCATCCAAGCACCGCAGATGCGATGCCTCCAAGGTATCCACACGTACGGGGAGCAGCGTCGAGCGGCGGACTGCTAGGTCCGGTCGCGCGGCACGGGCGTGGGGAGTGGCGGTAGCTAACCAAGGTTCAATTCGATCAACCCTAAGTGGTGTGCTCACTCCCCTTTATATAGACCTCCGAGGTGGGCTCAACACTTGAGCCCACTAGGAGTCCACATCCATTTTCCACTCGAATCCAATCTGAATGGGCTGCAGCCCCTTAAGTGTGCGACCCTATAGGTTCACGTACACATGGACATGACCAGAGTTGATAGTTGGTAGCGGCTCCTAGCAGAACGTGCCAACTCCCTTGTGGGCGTAAAGTCATTTTACGAACCTCAACAATGTGGCATATGCAACATTCCTTTTGCCTCACGATATTTGTTGTCGAGCTCAAGGCGAGTACTTGTCACCCTTCTGATAGCTCGACCTCTCTTCTCGAAACCATGATACAGATTCCTGAACTGGGTTAACACTTAACCCAAGTCGCATGGCCATGCTTTCTGAATCTGATCACTCGAGAGGGCCCAGAGAATATCTCTCCAAATAGGAGGGGAAATCCCATCTTGGTCAACCATGTCTTGCGGCATGTCTAACGACTCACCCGAAAGCTACCTTTATAACTACCCAGTTACGGAGTAGCGTTTGATAGACCCTAAGTGAGTCGATCCTCATCCCGAGAACATGCGAGGACCTCAGGTCTAGGACATGGCATAGACATTGCACTTGAGACTAACAGATGACTATATCTCGCTGCGTCTCAAAGTGGGTCTGTCCGGCTCGGTGATCTCCATCCCCGAGCAAATACTATCGGTTTAGCATCTCCATGCACATTACTTGTGAAACATAGTCATCAACCGAGTCGTATACTAGTCAAGGATATGTGTCCGCACAACCTTATCAACTAGGGACCATTAGAACAATCATCATACAATACATAGTTCCACAAACAAGTCACATACTTATTGATACATATCATTGATGATGTTCAAGGACAATACAAAGGACTCATTGATGAGGACATAGACCTGAGGTAGGGTAATAGGCCTGACCTATATGTCCTACCTAAAGTCCTTGTCCTAGAAGCAAAAAAGTTCAAGAACAAATAGAGAGGGCTCAACAAAGGTGTCGAGTGCAATCCACTGGACCTACCATTCACTCGGAGATCCCTCCTTATTTAGGTCACTCGACCACTCAACCACTCGACGTGCAGAAGACCTAAAGCCACTCTGCGCAGCAACGGTCGGGCGTTTACTCATAGACTTAATGATCATTTGTAGCACTTTATTATTGACGTTACCTGTAACGCTCTCACTTTATGTACATTGAATCATGTGTAACGAAGGGGAGTTGGGGTCCTGGCGCACTCTATATAAGCCACCCCCTCCTTTGAGACAAGGGTTCGCACCCCCTGTAACACACACACACACAAGCATATAATCCAGTCGACCGCCTCCGGGCTCCAAGACGTAGGGCTGTTACTTCCTCCGAGAAGGGCCTGAACTCGTAAAACTCATGCGTACAGCTTCTCCATAGCTAGGATCTTGCCTCTACATCCCTACCCCCATTCTACTGTCAGACTTAGAACCACAACAGTTGGCGCCCACCGTGGGGTAGGTGTCTTAGCGACTTGTTGGGGAAGTTGCGATTTTTCCGATCCCCATCAGCATGGTTTCAGGCGGAGGATTCGCCGAGGGCCGCGAGATCCGTTTCGGCACGCTTGTGTTCGTCACCGATGACTCCGCTTGGCTCCAAGAATCTCCACTCGACGTCGAGGCGCTCCCCGTCCGCGGGGCAACGCACTTTCGAGCGTGCGTCCGCGGCATCCTCCTGCGGCACCCGTCGACTCAGTATCGGTCGGCTCCAGTGGCATCTTCACTCCCTGCTGCCCGCCGTCACAAGCGTTCCGGTTGGTCGAGGCTCCAGCGGTGGGTGAGGCACGCGGTGGCTCGCCAATCGGCCACCCCCCATGTCGCGGCCATCGAGCCCGACGAAACTCTCTACGGCCTGTTCGACTGGCTCCGTTGAGACTGCGTCCGAGTGCGACCGCAGTGACCGCGCGGCGGAAGTCCTGATGGTCAATGGACCGCGCAGTCCTCCTGGCTTCCCCCGCGAAGATGGTGGCGACGGCGGAGCCGATCTGTCGCGTGCCCACGAGGAGTACCACCCCGAGCCCCTCTGTTCGCAGCAGAGGGAAGAGCTGCGCCGCCGCAACATGGATGCACTTCACACTCCTATCGTTGGAGAAACCCCCGAGGCCCGGGCCTTGGAGGAGGTGCGCCTGGCCAACTTGGCTGGGCGCACTCGACTGGAGAATCTCCAGCACGCACTCAACGAGCGTGCTCGGCAGCAGATTCCTGAGTCCAGTCGACGACAACTTTTTCCGCCTCCAACTCAGGTATACCGAACTCCGATTCAGAATCTCACAGCTGCAGCCCGAATAGCAGAGTCAATTCAGCCCTCCCAGTCAGAAGCTGGCAGAGGTTTGATGCAGATCAGGGCTTTACTCCAGGCAGCAGGGGAACAAAACACAGCAGTATCTCAGTCGCGGAATAGGATCCATAGCAGATCCGTGGAAGCAGACACAGTCCAGTCGGCTCACAGTCCAAGATCGCCCCCGAGGCGTGAGGGACGTGGAGACCGACGAGATCAGTACAGAAACCGTGAGCGGTATGATCACCGACTCGACCACGATGATCGTCGTCGAGTGCCCACGCCTCCCCCAAGGAGTGGGTCATACGCGCCTCGGCAACACGATGACAGGCGCCCTCACAGTGGTGGGCGAAGGATTCCGGTCGACCCCCGGGAGCCAGGCTTTGACGCGAGATCCATTCTCGTTCAAGGTTTGGTTGACAGGAACAGAGCACACAGAGATGGCCACGATAGAGATTACCCGACCGGCAGCAGGGTGCATGTTTCAGGTCCCGAGTGTTTCAGCAAAGCCATCAGAGCAGCAGTGATTCCTCCCAACTTTAGGTTGGCGACTAGAGTCCGCAAATTCACTGGTGAGTCCAAGCCTGACACTTGGCTTGAGGACTACCGAGTGGCTGTGCAGATTGGTGGTGGCAATGACGAAGTGGCCATGAAGCACCTGCCTCTGATGATAGAGGGTTCGGCCACAACATTGTTGAATCAGTCAGCGCCTGGCAGTATTTACAGCTGGGAAGAGCTTGCCCGAGTGTTTTTCAGAACATTTGAGGGTACATGCAAACGGCCAGCGGGGCTAACTGAGCTACAGTCTTGTCTGCAGAAGTCGAATGAAACTTTGAGAGATTATATCCAGAGGTGGATCATGTTGCACCACACGGTGGAAAATGTGTCTGATCACCAAGCAGTTTGTGCCTTCAAGGAAGGCGCCAAGTATCGAGAATTGAATCTGAAGTTCGGTCGGACCGGAGATATGTCTCTGAGTCGAATGATGGAAATTGCCACCAAGTATGCTAATGGTGAAGAGGAGGATCGGCTCCGGAGTGGCAAGCACAAAACAGTCACCGACGAAACCGGGGGAGGGAACTCCAGTCGGAAGCAGAAGCGCAAAGCAGAGCCAGCTGCTCCTGGAGAAGCCTTAGCCGTGACTCAAGGAAAGTTCAAGGGGAAGCCCAAAGGGCCATGGAACCCCAAGAAAGTAAAAGATCAAGATGGAAATGATGTGTTGGATTTACCATGCCACATTCACATCAAAAAAGATGAGGAGGGTAATCTCATTTACCCGAAACACACCACTCGACAATGTCGGCTCCTAATCCAGCAGTTACGAGAGAAACAACCCAAAGAAAAGGAGAAAGAATCAGACAAAGTTGAGGATAAGGAAGAGGACGATGATGGTTACCGCCACGTCAATTCCACTCTGATGATTTTTGCTGATGTTGAGAGCAAGAGTCGACTGAAAGTCATCAACAAAGAAGTGAACATGGTCGCTCTGGCGACGCCTAGTTATCTGAAGTGGTCCCAGACTGCCATTACATTCGACCAGTCTGATCACCTAACACACATAGCCACCCCTGGGAGGCAAGCGTTGGTGGTCGACCCAGTCGTCGAAGGCACTCGGTTGACTAAGGTTCTGATGGATGGTGGCAGTGGCCTGAATATACTGTATGCGGAGACCTTGAAAGGGATGGGCATTCCGATGTCCAGACTCAGTGAAAGCAATATGAGTTTCCATGGGGTTATTCCTGGCAAGAAGGCTGAGTCACTCGGCCAGATCGCCCTCGATGTGGTTTTCGGTGATTCCAAGAATTACCGCAAAGAAAAGTTGACGTTTGAAGTCGTCGATTTCCAGAGTGCTTATCATGCTATTCTGGGCAGGCCGGCTTATGCACGTTTCATGGCTCGACCATGTTACGTTTACCTCAAATTGAAGATGCCTGGTCCTAAAGGAGTGATCACCATCACTGGCAATCGGAAGAAGGCCGAAGAGTGCTTCCAGAAGGGCTCAAAGATCGCCGATGCACAAATGGCAGTGGTGGAATTGCAGGAGAATCAAAAAAATGCAGATCCGAGTGATTTGTCGCGAGCTAAGAAGCCTGCCACGGATTCAGCATTTCAGTCGTCTGGCGAAACGAAGCCAATCCATAACTCACATTTCGACAACACTCGACTCCAAATAGGAAGAAGCGCTCATCCAGTTCCTCCGTGAGAACTGGGACATCTTTGCATGGAAACCTTCTGACATGCCGGGTGTTCCCAGGGGGCTGGCTGAGCACCGTTTGCGAGTCGACCCACAAGTGAAACCAGTCAAAGAACATCTTCGACGGTCCGCCGTGCAGAAGAGAAAAGCAATCGGTGAAGAAGTGGCTCGGCTCCTAGCAGCTGAGTTTATCCGAGAGATTTACCACTCCGAGTGGTTAGCCAATGTTGTCATGGTCCCCAAGAAGGACGACTCACTTCGCATGTGCATTGACTTCAAACATATCAATCGGGCCTGCCCGAAAGATAACTTTCCTCTCCCCCGCATCGATCAAATTGTCGACTCGACTGCAGGGTGTGAGCGCTTGTCCTTTTTGGACGCTTATTCCGGGTATCATCAGATCCGACTGTATGGACCCGATGAGATAAAAACAGCTTTCATCACTCCATTTGGGTGCTTCTGTTATGTCACCATGCCATTCGGCCTAAAGAATGCTGGAGCCACATTCATGAGGATGATTCAGAAGTGTTGACTCACTCAAATCAGTCGGAATGTGGAAGCATACATGGATGACATTGTAGTCAAGTCACGTAAAGTTCCGACCTGTTGGCTGACCTTGCTGAAACTTTTGCCAACCTCAGAAGGTATGATATCAAGCTTAATCCATCAAAGTGCACATTCAGAGTTCCGGGCGGAAAATTACTCGGTTTCCTCGTTTCCGAACGAGGGATCGATGCTAACCCAGAGAAAGTTGGTGCCATTCTCTGAATGAAACGCCATGTGTGTGTGCACGATGTCCAGAAGCTTACAGGTTGTTTGGCCGCCTTGAGTCGATTCATTTCTCGCCTCGGTGAAAAGGCATTGCCTCTTTACCGACTAATGAAGAAGTCTGATAAGTTCGAGTGGACTCCTGAAGCTGATGCAGGATTTGCAGAGCTCAAAGCCCTGCTTTCCACCCAGCCGGTGCTTGCTGCCCCAATCAGCAAAGAGCCTTTACTGCTTTACATTGCAGCCACTGGACAAGTTGTCAGTACGGTACTCACGGTCGACCGAGAAGAGGAAGGAAAAGCCTATAAAGTTCAGCGCCCAGTATATTATGTTTCTGAAGCTTTGACTCCATCAAAGCAAAGATATCCACATTATCAGAAGCTTGTTTATGGGATTTATATCACCACGAAGAAGGTTGCACATTATTTCTCTGACCACTCCATTACAGTCGTCAGCGACGCTCCATTACCAGAGATTCTGAACAACAGAGATGCAACTGGTCGAGTGGCAAAGTGGGCGATTGAACTCCTTCCCTTGGATATTAAGTTTGAGGCAAACAAAGCTATCAAGTCCCAAGCAATAGCAGATTTCCTTGCCGAGTGGATCGAACAGCAACTGTTGACTCAAATCCACTCGGAGCACTGGACCATGTTCTTTGATGGTTCCAAGATGCTGAATGGTTCCGGTGCTGGGGTGGTACTGGTATCCCCCCGAGGAGACAAGCTCAGATATGTTCTCCAGATTCACTTTGATTCCTCCAACAACGAAGCGGAATATGAAGCACTCTTATATGGGTTACGTATGGCCATCTCACTCGGCGTCCGTCGCCTCATGGTCTACGGCGACTCAGATTTGGTAGTCAATCAAGTGATGAAGGAGTGGGACGTCAGAAGCCCAAGTATGACTGGTTACTGCAATGCGGTGAGGAAGTTGGAAAAGAAGTTTGAGGGGTTAGAGCTCCATCATATACCCCGACAGAAAAATCAAGCAGCCGATGATTTGGCAAACATAGGTTCCAAGAGGGAAGCCATTCCCAGCAATGTGTTTTTAGAACACATTCATACACCTTCAGTTCAAGAAGATCCTTTCACTGAAGAGCCCCCGCAGCCTAAGAGTGCCACAGATCCGACTGAAGTCGAAGTCCCAGCTGTGGTCGACCTGATCATGGAGGTTTTGGTCATCACTCCTGACTGGACAGTGCCATACATTGCGTATATCCTTAGGAAGGAACTCCCAGAGGATGAAGAAGAGGCTCGACAGATCGTCCGTCGATCCAAAGCATTCACTGTGATAAGAGGACAACTGTTCAGGGAAAGCGTAACGGGAGTCAGCCAAAAATGCATAACACAAGAAGAAGGTCGAATGATCCTCAACGACATCCACTCGGGGACCTGTGGTCACCATGCGTCCTCTCGGACCATTGTGGCCAAAGCATACCGAGCTGGATTTTATTGGCCACGAGCAAATGAAATGGCGAAAGATATAGTCGACAAATGTAAAGGCTGCTAGTTTTACTCCAATATGTCCCACAAGCCTGCGTTAGCCCTGAAGACTATTCCACTCATCTGGCCCTTTACTGTTTGGGGATTGGATATGGTTGGACCCCTGAGGACTGGTAGGAGCGGCTTCACTCATGTGCTTGTAGCAGTCGACAAGTTTACCAAATGGATTGAAGCCAAGCCTATCAAGAATCTTGAGGCCAGTATTGTCGTTAGTTTCATCAGAGAATTGACATTCAGATATGGAGTTCCGCACAGCATCATCACTGACAACGGATCGAACTTCGATTCTGATGAGTTCAGAGCCTTCTGTGCTTCCCAAGGCACACGAGTCGACTATGCTTCGTTCGCCCACCCCCAGTCGAATGGACAAGCAGAAAGAGCAAATGGCTTGATTCTCAAAGGACTGAAACCTCGACTGATGCGTGATCTCAAGCACGCAGCAGGCGCCTGGTCAATGAAATTCCATCAGTTCTTTGGGGATTGAGGACAACTCCCAATCGGTCGATTGGTCGAACTCCATTCTTCTTGGTTTATGGAGCAGAAGCTGTTCTACCGAGTGACTTGCTTCACAATGCACCCCGAGTCGAGCTCTTCTCTGAAGATGAAGCAGAACAGGCCCGGCAGGACGCAGTCGATCTCCTAGAGGAGGAAAGAGAGATGGACTTAATCCGGTCGACCATTTATCAGCAAGACTTGCGTCGATTCCACGCCAGAAATGTGAGGGGCCGAGCCTTTCAAGAGGGAGACTTGGTTCTTCGAGTGGATCAGCAGAAACCACACAAGCTCGCCCCTGCTTGGGAAGGTCCCTTCATTGTCACCAGAGTTCTCCACAATGGAGCATACCATCTTTACAATGTCGAGCATCAGAAAGACGAGCCACGGGCTTGGAATGCGGAGCTGCTCCGCCCCTTTTATACTTAAGTACTCATTCGGATGAGATGTAATAAGAAATACCTTTGTAGTTTCTTTATCAAAGACAAGAGCTTTACAGTCTTCCTAAATGGTTGTTGTTACTTTTGTTTGCGTCTGAAATCCCCCAGTGGGTGACTTTGCCGCGAATCCGTTTCGCCTAAAGTTTGAAAAATCCTACCGAGTGGTGAGCAAGCCTCTCACTCGGGGGCTACCGCGAATCCGTTTCGCCTAAGTTTGAAAAATCCTACTGAGTGGTGAGCAAGCCTCTCACTCGGGGGCTTAGCCGCGAATCCGTTTCGCCTAAGTGTGAAAAATCCTACCGAGTGATGAGCAAGCCTCTCACTCGGGGGCTTAGCTGCAGTCCAGTACTCGCCTAAGTGTGAAAAATTCCTACCGAGTGGTGAGCAAGCCTCCCACTCGAAGGCTTAGTTGCAGTCCAGTACTCGCCTAACTGTGAAAAAATCCTACCAAGTGGTGAGCAAGCCTCTCACTCGAGGGCTTAGCCGCGAATCCGTTTCGCCTAAGTGTGAAAAAATCCTACCGAGTGATGAGCAAGCCTCTCACTCGGGGGCTTAGCTGCAGTCCAGTACTCGCCTAAGTGTGAAAAATCCTACCGAGTGGTGAGCAAGCCTCCCACTCGGAGGCTTAGCTGCAGTCCAGTACTCGCCTAAGTGTGAAAAAATCCTACCGAGTGGTGAGCAAGCCTCTCACTCGGGGGCTTAGCTGCAGTCCAGTACTCGCCTAAGTGTGAAAAAATCCTACCGAGTGGTGAGCAAGCCTCTCACTCGGGGTCTTAGCTGCAGTCCAGTACTCGCCTAAGTGTGAAAAAATCCTACCTAGTGGTGAGCAACCCTCCCACTCGGGGGCTTAGCTGCAGTCCAGTACACGCCTAAGTATGAAAAATCCTACCGAGTGGAGAGCAACCTTCCCACTCGGGGGCTTAGGTGCAGTCCAGTACTCGCCTAAGTTTGAAAAATCCTACCGAGTGGTGAGCAACCCTCCCACTCGGGGCTTAGCTGTAGTCCAGTACTCGTCTAAGTTTGAAAAATCCTACCGAGTGGTGAGCAACCCTCCCACTCTGGGGCTTAGCTGCAGTCCAGTACTCGCCTAAGTTTGAAAAATCCTACCGAGTGGTGAGCAACCCTCCCACTCGGAGGCTTAGCTGCAGTCCAGTACTCGCCTAAGTTTGAAAAATCCTACCGAGTGGTGAGCAACCCTCCCACTCGGGGGCTTAGCTGCAGTCCAGTACTCTCCTAAGTTTGAGAAATCCTACCGAGTGGTGAGCAACCCTCCCACTCGGGGTCTTAGCTACAGTCCAGTACTCGCCTAAGTTTGAAAAATCCTACCGAGTGGTGAGCAACCCTCCCACTCGGGGGCTTAGCTGCAGTCCAGTACTCGCCTAAGTTTGAAAAATCCTACCGAGTGGTGAGCAACCCTCCCACTCGGGGGTTAGCTGCAGTCCAGTACTCGCCTAAGTTTGAAAAATCCTACCGAGTGGTGAGCAACCCTCCCACTCGGGGGCTTAGCTGCAGTCCAGTACTCGCCTAAGTTTGAAACACATCCCTATTCGCAAGGTTGGCGAGGTGCAGGTCGACTGTAACCTTTTCCTTCGGAACTACGCCACAAGCACAACGTGTGCTCCATCCCTTTCCGCAAGGATGACGAGGTACAGGTCGACTGTGACCTTCTCCTTCGGAGCTGCGCTACAAGTACAACGTGCGCTCCATCCCTATCCGTAAGGACGACGAGCTACAGGCCGACTATAACCTTCTCCTTCGGAGCTGCGCCACAAGTACAACGTGCGCTCCATCCCTATCCGCAAGGACGACGAGATACAGGTCGATTGTATCCTTCTCCTTCGGAGCTGCGCCACAAGTACAACGTGTGCTCCTTCCCTACCCGCAAGGACGATGAGGTGTAGGTCGACTGCGACCTTCTCCTTCGGAGCTGCGCCACAAGTACAACATATGCCCCATCCTCATATGCAAGCACGGCGTGGTGCAGGTCGACTGCAACCTTCTCCTTGGAGCTGCGCCATAAATACAATAGCTGCATCTCAAGCACAAAGATTATTCCAATTGAAGAGCAAATTCCACTCGAAGGCGAACACAAGCATATTCAGAGATAAACCAAGTTCAGATAAATCCTAAAGTTCCAGACGACGGATCAAAAGTATTCGAGCATCAAGCCCGAAGGAGTTTAACGATTACACAATCACTCGGCATTCCGAGGCAAATAAAAGTGGAGCATAATGTTTCTCGGTCACGCGTCAGGAGAAGGACTGGCTGGGTCGCAGAAACTGTCAAGATCTATGCTGTCTGCAATGCAAGTGGCGGCATCAAGGAAAGTGTCCATGAAGGATTGGAAGGTGTGCCTCTTTGTGTTAGCAACCTTGAGCTCCGCCAGCTTGTCTTCTTTGACGTCTTTGCAGTGCACTCGGACCAAGCACAACGCGACATCAGCGCCACAACGAGCAGATGACTTCTTCCATTCTTGCACTCGGTCAGGTATTTGATTCAGTCGAGCCATCAGAGACTCGAGGTCTTGAGACAGTTCCACCTAAGGCCAGAGTTCAGTATCAACCCGAGTCATCGCTGCCTTCAGGCAGGCAAGATAAGCAACCGCGCTGTCCATGCAAGATTCCAGCTGCAGCACATTCATCGCAACATCATCCTTGGCTGGACAATTTATGGGATCGAGACACGTCTCGACCCGCCCAGTTTCCGCTTCAAAGTTCTTGCAAAGCTCTGCACAGTTGAATAAATAGTGAGTCGACGATACGATCAGGCTTGACAGTCGACCGCAATAAGTCAGTCAATCATCAGTACCTTCAAGTTTTAGGACCGGCTTTGCAGCAAGCTGGCCCAGATAAGACTCCAACTCGCCCTTCTTGGCCTTGAGGCTCCCAAGCTCGTCAGTCAGCTTGTCCTTGTCTTTCTTCAGTCGCTCGACCTCCCGATTGGCGTCAGAAACAACAGTCTTCAGTTTGGAGTTCTCTTCTTCTAACTTGCCGACCGAAGCAAGCTTCTTGTCAGCAAGCGCCGTCTTCTCTCGCGCTTCCTTCTGTGCAGCAGCAAGATCCAGATCCTTCTTCTCCAAAGCCTGCTTCATTTTCTCTAAAGAAATAACATTCTTCAGACGGGCTTGGAGTTGACGGTCTTCACTACATACATCTGCTCGAGTGGAGTCACTCGGTTCAAAAAATGGAAAGGAAAAGTGCCAGCAGTGAGATAGACAGTTGACGATTGGTTACCTCCCATGGCAGCTCCTTCATCACGAGCAGTCTTGAGATTCTTCTTGGCCAATTCCAGATCAAGGTTGAGGCTGATTTGCTGCTTGTTCATTGCAGAAAGCTGAGCCCCAAGATCACAAGATTTCTGCAGTATAAGCCCAGTTGAGTGAGATAAAAAGTCATCACAGTGATAGCTACTCTAAGACTACCACCGAAGCAAACATTCAATGGCAGTCTCGGGGACTACACCCAGTGGGTGCACTTAGCGTGCCCCCACTGGTTTGAATAAACACTCGACATGGCCTGCCCAGCGCGAGAGAAAAAAAGGAAAAAAAAGGGCAGTTCTCAGACCATAGTCGACTGCCCGTAGTCAACCACGGTCTCGGGGACTACACCCAGTGGGTGCACTTAGCGTGCCCCCACTGGTTCTGGTTTCATTCGACCTGGTCCGTCCAGACCGAGTGACAAAATTCAGATTCTCAGACCACAGTCGACTGCCCGCAGTCAACTATGGTCTCGGGGACTACACCCAGTGGGTGCACTAAGAGTGCCCCCACTAGTTCAAAGATTGAATTCAAGACGACTCAAATTGCCTCGTACAACTCAAAACAGTCGCACCCAGTGGGTGATCGGATGAGAAGTATGATCAATCAGGAATCAACTAATCTGGACATTGGTCTGCAGAGCTACTCCGGCGTTGAAGGCCACCTGACTGGCCTCATGCACCACTTTCATTTGCCCCATCACAAGGTTCAACTGAAGAAGAGCTTCTTTGGCGGCAGCCGGTGGGTCGTCCGGAGTTTGATACGCAGTGAAAAGCGATGATGGCAGAGCAGTCGGTATTGGCGCAGCAGAAGTCTGAGCAGCTGATCCTGATGGGCAATCAGTCGACAGCGGGATAGCGAAAGTGACGTTGGTACGTGCCGGATCTGTCGATCGCCCGACTGCCGTCTCAGGCATCTCAGTCGACTGAGGAACCTGGACCTCAGGTGCTTTCCCACTCAGTTCCTTGTCCCTCCTCCTCCTTCCCCTCAGCGGTACTTCTTCTTCATCGTGCGGGAGCACAACAACGTCTCGTGGTGCTGCAACAAACAGAGAAAGTCAAAGAGATAGCTGACAAACAATCCAGTCGTCCAAGTAAATTCGAGTCGGGCAGACTTACTAGCTTTGGAGGTAGCTGCATCGGCGGTTTCCTCGTCGGCTGGGGTCTTGTCGATATCCATATTAGTCGCAGCCGAGGCCGGGCTGTAAAGGTTCATCATCCACTCGCTCAGTTCAAGAGAATCGGTCAGAACAAGAAAATACGGGGAGAACATTTACCCAGAAGCAATAGGAATGTCCATCTTGATTCTAGGCAAGGTCTTCCGAGCCTTCGAAGGATTGATCTTGGGCTGCTTGGTGACCTTCTCAGCCAATTCTGGAGTCGAAGACCGAGCGCGCTTTTGAGATGGAGCGCTCGAGGCCACAGCCTTGCCGCGCCTGCCCGCGGGATCATGGTGCTGCTTGGATCGACGTTCGGAACGAGGTGGTGAGTCGGCTACCTCCTCGTCGTCCGACTCATCGCTCTCATCTTCATCATCGTCGGCTGGTGACTCCCACTCGCCGCTCTCCTCCGCGCTGTCCTCGCCTTCATGGTCCTGCTCCAGAGCTTGTTCGCCATTGGGCATTGAGTACATCTCTGTATAAATCTACAAAACAAGCATCCGAGTGGGAATCAGTCGGATCAACAAACAGTCAGAAAACACATCCAAATTCAATCAGGTGTAGTGGCCAAACCTTGTCTGGCTGGTTGCTTTCGCTGAAAGGTTTGACTCTCCTGGCGCCCCTGGGGTTGTCCTTGTTCCCGGTGATGCCCCTCAGCCACTCGGCCACTGTTTTTGCCTCCACCTCCTCACCAGCCCCGGAGTACATCCACATGGAGTGGTCACGAGCTTGGAGTGGTTGAATGCGCCGACTGAGGAACACCTCCAGCAAATCCATGCCGGTGACGCCTTGGTTGATCAGTTTAACTACTCTCTCGACCAACATGCCCGTCTCTGGCTTCTCCGCGGCGGTCACTTTCAATGAAGATGGAGTTTGAACACGATCAAAAGAGAAAGGGGGAAGTCCAGTCGACTGGCCTGGGGTCACGATATCCTGGCAATAGAACCAGGTCGACTGCCAGCCCCTGACCGACTCAGGAAGAGTCATCGAAGGGAAGGAACTCCTCTTCCTCTTCTGAATACCCAGACCCCCACACATCTGGATAACATGGGTTTTCTCGTCGTTCGAGTTCGCTTTCTTCACTGTTTGGGAGCGGATGGTGAAAATGTGCTTGAAAAGACCCCAGTGCGGTCGACACCCCAGAAAATTCTCGCACATGGACACGAATGCGGCAAGGTATGTGATGGTGTTGGGAGCGAAATGATGGAGTTGAGCCCCGAAGAAATTCAAGAAACCTCGAAAGAAGGGGTGTGGAGGAAGCAGGAAACCGCGGTCGACATGAGTGGCAAGAAGAACACACTCACCCGGTTATGGCTGTGGCTCCATTTCCCCCTCCGGCAGCCGCGCGGACCCATGGACGATCAGCCCTAACTCGGCCATATCATCCAAGTCTTCCTGCTGAAGCGAGGATCGGGTCCAATCTCCCTGGAACCAACCCCGCGGCAGCCCCGAGCGCGATGAAGATCCCCGATTCGTCTTCTTACCTTTCGCCGCCCCCGTCGCCTTCTTCGCGCGTTCCAGCGCCGCCGTTTTCTCCTTCCCCATGGCGGTGGAGCGGAGGCGTCGAGAATGTAGAAGCCGGATGGGGCGAATGAGCGAGAGGAAGAAGAAGGAGAATGGGCATGCACAGTGCGGACGCCTCGGCCTCGCCGCTTTTAAAGGCCCACTTCCGAGTGGCTGACGCGTGGGTCCGGGCGATCCTGTCAAATCCCGCAACAGTCGCACACGGGGTACATGGCAAAAAAGGTGGCCCAGAAATCTTAACGTCCTGTTTATCCACTCCGCTTACCACGGCACGCTCCGCCTGGCGCGCTTTCACCGAAATTTCGAATCCCGCGAAATCCGGGATCCTCTGCAACCGATCACGCCAAAGATTTCGCGTCAAAGACAACACTCGGCGGGTGACGTTATAAAAACCAATCGGCAATTCCTGAATCGATCAAGGCGACTGAAACGAAGCCGAAGTTCCAACACTAGCCTCCGTTCAGAGATGAATTCTTGAGAAAGGCAAGAGTCAAAGCAAGATCAACTTCAACCTTCTTTTCACTCGGACCTCAATCCATTCGGGGGCTAATGATGAGGACATAGACCTGGGGTAGGGTAATAGGCCTGACCTATACGTCCTACCTAAAGTCCTTGTCCTAGAAGCAAAGAAGTTCAAGAGCAAATAGAGAGGGCTCAACAAAGGTGTCGAGTGCAATCCACTCGACCTACCATTCACTCGGAGATCCCTCCTTATTTAGGTCACTCGACCACTCAACCACTCGACGTGCAGAAGACCTAAAGCCACTCCGCGCAGCAACGGTCGGGCGTTTACTCATAGACTTAATGATCATTTATAGCACTTTATTATTGATGTTACCTGTAACGCTCTCACTTTATGTACATTGAATCATGTGTAACGGAGGGGAGCTGGGGTCCTGGCGCACTCTATATAAGCCACCCCCCTCCTCTGAGACAAGGGTTCGCACCCCCTGTAACACACACACAAGCATATAATCCAGTCGACCGCCTCCGGGCTCCGAGACATAGGGCTATTACTTCCTCCGAGAAGGGCCTGAACTCGTAAAACTCGTGCGTACAGCTTCTCCATAGCTAGGATCTTGCCTCTACATCCCTACCCCCCATTCTACTGTCAGACTTAGAACCACGACACTCATGAATACATATGGAAATGTCATCATCACATGATTGCCTCTAGGGCATATCTCCAGCAACAGAGACTCATTACCATAGTCATCTAGGCTAGACTTCTAGGGTTTAGCCATTACGATCTCGTGGTAGATCAAATCTTGTAATACTCATATCCATCAAGATCAATCAAGCAGGAAGTAGGGTATTACCTCCATAGAGAGGGCCCGAACCTGGGTAAACATCATGTTACCATCGACTTTACATGCACAGTTCGGGACCCCCTACCCGAGATCCGCCGGTTTTGACATCGACAGGGATTGCAAGAGAAGATGGAGACGCACCTGCCCGTACCCGTAGGTTAGCTAGGGGTGGTCGGACGGCGTCGGAATCAGCCTCTCTAGCGGATACAGGAAGCAGAGGTCACCGGAGACGAAGACGACGGCGACCAGAGGCGACACCAGGGGCTCCAACCGGGCGGGACGGCACCACCGAGGCACGACGGAGGCCCTGGATGGGTTGCCCGAGCCTGGGAGGGGCTAGAGCTACGGACGACCCGAGGGGATCGCCGTCGAGCTTGAGCTCGGGGACGGCGGCCTGCGGCCTGCCCGGCCGGGCTACGGCTTTCTACGAGATTGTGGAGTGTGTGGGAGGAGTGGATGATGCTCGAGGAGGCTGCGGAGGGCTCTATTTATAGCCGAGCATCGAGAGGGGATCGGGCTCCGCCGGAGGACACCTGGACACGGCACCCGGCAACGAACGGCGTCAGATAGCGAGGGAGAAGGCGACGCAGCTCACGCGGGAACTGTGGGCGAGCGGAGACGAGCACAGGGGCAAGAGGGTGGCCACGAACACAGTGCGCAGCGCACTGTGGCGTTGGCCGGACCGCGCCCGTGCTCGCTCCGGCGAGCTCCGGCGTCGGCGAGCGCCAGGTGGGAGTTAAGAGGGTCGGGACGATGATTGTGGCGAGGTTTGGCAAGGCTTGACAGGCGGGGAAGCGAGCACGCGATCAACAGAAGCGCGGGCGCGACGCAGAGCGTGTCGGCCGTATGCCAGCACGCCTGGACGAACGCGGTCACCGCGTGAACTCTGACCTCAGGCCGACCTAAGCCAAAACCTCATGTTTGGCATGTAGTTCATGGTAGTTTTAGAGGTTACCACACTTGGGTTTGAACTGAGACGCAATAGAATAGATTTCAACTGCCTGGTAAGTTTCTGGTCAGTAACTTTGATAGCTTGCTTTGGTCAAACTACTGGGAGTTGGGGGCTGGGCTTTGGAGGTTAGCAATCATCTATTAAGGTGATGATACACAAGAAAAATCAGCCATAATGGATCAAGTAAAATGGTAGTTGCTGTAGAAACCACCATTTCTGTCGAGGACAGAAAAATATTTTCTATCGCAAAAATATTCCAAAAAGTGATGAAATATTTTTGCTCAGGAAGGTGCCCTAGGGTTCAAAGAATATTGGGGAGTTTTCTCAGATTTTTGTGGGCAAGAAAAAATGGGGTTGCTTTGGAGCACATTGAGCTAGCTAGGGTTTTAGAGAGGGAAATGTATATTTTCCTTTAAGAAAAATATTCAAAATATTATTTTTGAGGTGAACCAGAGAGGAAATGATAGTTAGAGAGGGAGATGAGGCACTTGGGTGAAATTCAAGAGATACCCAAGTGTTTAAGTCCATTTGAAAAGATTCAAAACTCCAAATTTCAAAACCAAACCAACTGAAAATCAGGCAAAGAGAAGAGGGCAAAAACCAGACTGTCACAGCGCCCCTTAGGGTCGGCCGGCCTCCTCCTCCCCTCCTTTATATACGGGGGAGGGGCCACCCCATAGACACACAAGTTGATCTTTAGCCGTGTGCGGTGCCCCCTCCACAGTTTTACACCTCGGTCATATTGTCGTAGTGCTTAGGCGAAGCCCTGTGTCGGTAACTTCATCCTCACCATCACCACGCCATCGTGCTGACAGAACTCTCCCTCGGCCTCAACTGGATCAAGAGTTCAAGGGACGTCACTGAGCTGAACGTGTGCAGATCGCGGAGGTGCCGTGCGTTCGGTACTTGATCGGTTGGATCGCGAAGACGTTTGACTACATCAACCGCGTTACTAAACGCTTCCGCTTTCGATCTATGAGGGTACGTGGACACACTCTCCCCGCTCGTTGCTATGCTTCTACTAGATAGATCTTGCATGATCGTAGGCAATTTTTTTGAAATACTACGTTCCCCGACAGTGGCATCCGAGCCGGGTCTATGCGCAGATGTTATATGCACGAGTAGAACACAAAAAGTCGTGGGCGATAATAGGCATACTGCTTACCAGCATGTCATACTTTGATTCGGCGGTATTGTTGGATGAAGCGGCCCAGACTGACATTACATGACCGCATTCATGAGACTGGTTCTACCGCCATGCTTCGCACACAGGTGGCTAGTGGGTGTCTGTTTCTCCAACTTTAGTTGAATCGAGTTTGACTACGCCCGGTCCTTGTTGAAGGTTCAAACAGCACACTTGACGAAAAATCGTTGTGGTTTTGATGCGTAGGTAAGAACGGTTCTTGCTAGAAGCCCGTAGTAGCCACGTAAAACTTGCAACAACAAAGTAGAGGACGTCTAACTTGTTTTTGCAGGGCTTGCTGTGATGTGATATGGTCAAGACGTGATGATATATAAATTTTTGTATGAGATGATCATGTTTTGTAACAGTTATCGGCAACTGGCAGGAGCCATATGGTTGTCGCTTTATTGTATGAAATGCAATCGCCATGTCATTGCTTTGCTTTATCACTAAGCGGTAGCGATAGTCATAGAAGCAATAGTTGGCGAGACGACAACGATGCTACGATGGAGATCAAGGTGTCAAGCCGGTGACGATGGTGATCATGACGGTGATTTGGAGATGGAGATCAAAGGCACAAGATGATGATGGCCATATCATATCACTTATATTGATTGCATGTGATGTTTATCCATTATGCATCTTATTTTGCTTAGTACGGCGGTAGCATTATAAGATGATCTCTCACTAAATTTCAAGGTATAAGTGTTCTCCCCGAGTATGCACCATTGCTACAGTTCGTCATGCCGAGACACCACGTGATGATCAGGTGTGATAAGCTCTACGTTCACATACAACGGGTGCAAGCCAGTTTTGCACACGCAGAATACTCAGGTTAAACTTGACGAGCCTAGCATATGCAGATATGGCCTCGGAACACTGAGACCGAAAGGTCGAGCGTGAATCATATAGTAGATATGATCAACCTAGTGATGTTCACCATTGAAAACTTCTCCATCTCATGTGATGATCGGACATGGTTTAGTTGATATGGATCACGTGATCACTTAGATGATTAGAGGGATGTCTATCTAAGTGGGAGTTCTTAAGTAATATGATTTATTGAACTTTAATTTATCATGAACTTAGTATGTGATAGTATTTTGCATGTCTATGTAGTTGTAGATAAATGGCCCGTAACTAGAGAAAGCTAAGTTGAAAGATGATGGTAGCAACTACACGGACTGGGTCCGTAACTTGAGGATTATCCTCATTGCTGCACAGAAGAATTACATCCTGGAAGCACCGCTAGGTGCCAAACCCGCTGCAGGAGCAACTCCGGATGTTATGAACGTCTGCATGAGCAAAGTGGATGACTACTTGATAGTTCAGTGTGCCATGCTTCACGGGTTAGAACCGGGACTTCAACGACGTTTTGAACGTCATGGAGCATATGAGATGTTCCAGGAGTTGAAGTTAATATTTCAAGAAAATACCCGGATTGAGAGATATGAAGTCTCCAATAAGTTCTACAGCTGCAAAATGGAGGAGAATAGTTCTGTCAGTGAGCATATACTCAGAATGTCTGGGTACCACAATAACTTGACTCAGTTGGGAGTTAATCTTCCGGTTGATAGTGTCATTGACAGGGTTCTTCAATCACTGCCACCAAGCTACAAAAGCTTCGTGATGAACTATAATATGCAAGGGATGGATAAGACAATTCTCGAGCGCTTCGCGATGCTAAAGGCTGCGGAGGTAGAAATCAAGAAGGAGCATCAAGTGTTGATGGTCAACAAGACCACTAGTTTCAAGAAGAAGGGCAAAGGGAAGAAGGGGAACTTCAAGAAGAATGGCAAGCAAGTTGCTGATCAAGTGAAGAAACCCAAGTCTGGGCCTAAGCCTGAGACTGAGTGCTTCTACTGCAAAGGGACTGGTCACTGGAAGCGGAACTGCCCCACGTATTTGGTAGATAAGAAGGATGGCAAAGTGAAAGGTATATTTGATATACATGTTATTGATGTGTACCTTACTAATGCTCGTAGTAGCGCCTGGGTATTTGATATTGGTTCTGTTGCTCATATTTGCAAACTCAAAACAGAGGCTACGGATTAAGCGAAGATTGGCTAAGGACGAGGTGATGATGCGCGTGGGAAATGGTTCCAAAGTCGATGTGATCGCCGTCGGCATGCTACCTCTACATCTACCTTCGGGATTAGTTTTAGACCTGAATAATTGTTATTTGGTGCCAGCGTTAAGCATGAGTTATATCCGGATCTTGTTTGATGCGAGACGGTTATTCATTTAAATCAGAGAATAATGGTTGTTCTATTTATATGAGTATGGTCATGCACCCTTGATGAGTATGGTTGTTCTATTTTTATTGGATCTCGATAGTAGTGATACACATATTCATAGTATTGAAGCCAAAAGATATAAGTTTAATAATGATAGTGCAACTTATTTGTGGCACTGCCGTTTAGGTCATATTGGTGTAAAGCGCGTGAAGAAACTCCATGTTGATGGGCTTTTGGAATCACTTGATTATGAATCACTCGATGCTTGCGAACCATGCCTCATGGGCAAGATGACTAAGACTCCGTTCTCCGGAACAATGGAGCGAGCAACAGACTTATTGGAAATAATACATACTGATGTATGTGGTCCAATGAGTGTTGATGCTCACGGCGGGTATCATTATTTTCTGATCTTCACAGATGATTTGAGCAGATATGGGTATATCTACTTGATGAAACATAAGTCTCAAACTTTTGAAAAGTTCAAAGAATTTCAGAGTGAAGTGGAAAATCATCGTAACAAGAAAATAAAGTTTCTACGATCTGATCGTGGAGGTGAATATTTGAGTTATGAGTTTGGTCTTTATGTGAAACAATGCGGAATAGTTTCGCAACTCAGGCCACCTGGAACACCACAACGTAATGGTGTGTCTGAATGTCGTAATCGCACTTTATTAGATATGGTGCGATCTATGATGTCTCTTACTGATTTACCGCTATCGTTTTGGGGTTATGCTTTAGAGATGGCTGCATTCACGTTAAGTAGGGCACCATCTAAATCCATTGAGACGACACCATATGAACTGTGGTTTGGCAAGAAACCCAAGTTGTCGTTTCTTAAAGTTTGGGGATGCGATGCTTATGTGAAAAAGCTTCAACCTGATGAGTTCGAACCCAAATCGGAGAAATGTATCTTCATAGGATACCCAAAGGAGACTGTTGGGTACACCTTCTATCACAGATCCGAAGGCAAGATAATCGTTGCTAAGAATGGATCCTTTCTATAGAAGGAGTTTCTCTTGAAAGAAGTGAGTGGGAGGAAAGTAGAACTTGATGAGGTAATTGTACCTTCTCTCGAATTGGAAAGTAGTTCGTCACAGAAATCAGTTCCAGTGATTCCTACACCAATTAGTGAGGAAGCTAATGATGATGATCAAATAACTTATGATCAAGTTACTACCGAACCTCGTAGGTCAACCAGAGTAAGATCCGCACTAGAGTGGTACGGTAATCCTGTTCTGGAAGTCATGTTACTTGACCATGACGAACCTACGAACTATGAGGAAGCGATGATGAGCCCAGATTCCGCAAAATGGCTTGAAGCCATGAAATCTGAGATGGGATCCATGTATGAGAACAAAGTGTGGACTTTGGTTGACATGCCCGATGATCGGCAAGCCGTAGAGAATAACTGGATCTTCAAGAAGAAGACTGACGCTGATGGTAATGTTACTGTCTACAAAGCTCGACTTGTTGCGAAAGGTTTTCGACAAGTTAAAGGAGTTGACTACGATGAGACTTTCTGACCCGTAGCGATGCTTAAGTTCGTCTAGCAATTGCCGCATTTTATGATTATGAAATTTGGCAAATGGATGTCAAAACTGCATTCCTTAATGGATATCTTAAAGAAGAGTTGTATATGATGCAACCAGAAGGTTTTGTCGATCCAAAAGGTGCTAACAAGATGTGCAAGCTCCAGCGATCCATTTATGGACTGGTGCAAGCATCTCGGACATGGAATACACGCTTTGATAGTGTGATCAAAGCATATGGTTTTATACAGACTTTTGGAGAAGCCTGTATTTACAAGAAAGTGAGTGGGAGCTCTGTAGCATTTCTGATATTATATGTGGATGACATATTGTTGATCGGAAATGATACTGAATTTCTGGATAGCATAAAAGGATACTTGAATAAGAACTTTTCAATGAAAGACCTCGGTGAAGCTGCTTATATATTGGGCATCACGATCTATAGAGATAGATCAATTCGCTTAATTGGACTTTCACAAAGCACATACCTTGATAAAGTTTTGAAGAAGTTCAAAATGGATCAAGCAAAGAAAGGGTTCTTGCCTGTGTTACAAGGTGTGAAGTTGAGTCAGACTCAATGCCGACCACTTCAGAAGATAGAGAGAAAATGGAAGTCAAGAGAGAAAATGGAAGTCATTCCCTATGCCTCAACCATAGGTTCTATCATGTATGCAATGTTGTGTACCAGAACTGATGGGTGCCTTGCTATTAGTTTAGCATGGAGGTACATAAGTAATCCAGGAGTGGATCACTGTACAACGGTCAAGAACATCCTGAAATACCTAGAAATGACTAAGGATATGTTTCTTGTTTATGGAGGTTGTTGGAAATATGCCCTAGAGGCAATAATAAATAGGTTATTATTATATTTCCTTGTTCATGATAATCGTTTATTATCCATGCTAGAATTGTATTGATAGGAAACTCAGATACATGTGTGGATACATAGACAACACCATGTCCCTAGTAAGCCTCTAGTTGACTAGCTCGTTGATCAATAGATGGTTACGGTTTCCTGACCATGGACATTGGATGTCGTTGATAACGGGATCACATCATTAGGAGAATGATGTGATGGACAAGACCCAATCCTAAGCCTAGCACAAGATCGTGTAGTTCGTTTGCTCAGAGCTTCTCTAATGTCAAGTATCATTTCCTTAGACAATGAGATTGTGCAACTCCCGGATACCGTAGGAATGATTTGGGTGTGCCAAACGTCACAACGTAACTGGGTGGCTATAAAGGTGCACTACGGGTATCTCCGAAAGTGTCTGTTGGGTTGGCACGAATCGAGACTGGGATTTGTCACTCCGTGTAAACGGAGAGGTATCTCTGGGCCCACTCGGTAGGACATCATCATAATGTGCACAATGTGACCAAGGAGTTGATCACGGGATGATGTGAGTTACGGAACGAGTAAAGAGACTTGCCGGTAACGAGATTGAACAAGGTATAGGGATACCGACGATCGAATCTCGGGCAAGTAACATACCGTTAGACAAAGGGAATTGCATACGGGATTGATTGAATCTCGGTCATGTCTGCATGGTTCCCGAACCCATAGGGTCTACACGCTTAAGGTTCGATGACGCTAGGGTTATAGGGAAAGTATGTACGTGGTTACCGAATGTTGTTCGGAGTCCCGGATGAGATTCCGGACGTCACGAGGAGTTCCGGAATGGTCCGGAGGTAAAGATTTATATATGGGAAGTCCTGTTTTGGTCACCGGAAAAGTTTCGGGTGAAATCGGTAATGTACCGGGACCACCGGGAGGGTCCCGGGGGACCACCAAGTGGGGCCACCAGCCCCAGAATTCTGCGTGGGCCAAGTGTGGGAGGGTACCAGCCCCAGGTGGGCTGGTGCACCCCCCCCCCCACCAAGGCCCAAGGCGCATGGGAGAGTGGGAGGGGCAAACCCTAGGTCCAGATGGGCCTTAGGGCCCATCTAGTGGGGCGCCCCCCCTCTCCTCCCCTTGGCCGCCCCCCTTGATGGGATCTAGGGCTGGCCGCCTCCTCTTGGGGGTGGAAACCCTAAGGGGGGCGCAGCCCCCTCCCCCCTATATATAGTTGAGGTTTGGGCTGCCATACAGACACGAGAAAGTCTCCTTTTGGCGCAGCCCTTCCCCTCTCCCTCCTCCTCCTCTCCCGCGGTGCTTGGTGAAGCCCTGCGGGATTGCCACGCTCCTCCACCACCACCACGCCGTCGTGCTGCTGCTGGATGGAGTCTTCCCCAACCTCTCCCTCTCTCCTTGCTGGATCAAGGCGTGGGTGACGTCACCGGGCTGCACGTGTGTTGAACGCGGAGGCACCGTTCTTTCGGTGCTTAGATCGGAATCAACCGCGATCTGAATCGCTACGAGTACGACTCCCTCATCTGCGTTCTTGCAACGCTACCGCATCGTGATCTACAAGGGTATGTAGATGCACTCCCCTTCCCCTCGTTGCTAGATTACTCCATAGATTGATCTTGGTGATGCGTAGAAAATTTTGAATTTCTGCTACGTTCCCCAACAGTGGCATCATGAGCTAGGTCTATGCGTAGTTTCTATGCACGAGTAGAACACAAAGCAGTTGTGGGCGTTGAGTTTGCCAATTCTTCTTGCCGCTACTAGTCGTTTCTTGTTTCGGCTGCATTGTGGGATGAAGCGGCCCGGACAGACCTTACACGTACGCTTACGTGAGACAGGTTCCACCGACTGACATGCACTAGTTGCATAAGGTGGCTAGCGGGTGTCTGTCTCTCCCACTTTAGTCGGAACGGATTCGATGAAAAGGGTCCTTATGAAGGGTAAATAGAAATTGGCATATCACGTTGTGGTTTTACGTAGGTAAGAAACGTTCTTGCTAGAAACCTATACAAGCCACGTAAAAACTTGCAACAACAATTAGAGGATGTCTAACTTGTTTTTGCAGCATGTGCCTTGTGATGTGATATGGCCAAAAGGATGTGATGAATGATATATGTGATGTATGAGATTGATCATGTTCTTGTAATAGGAATCACGACTTGCATGTCGATGAGTATGACAACCGGCAGGAGCCATAGGAGTTGTCTTTATTTTTGTATGACCTGCGTGTCATTGAATAACGCCATGTAAGTTACTTTACTTTATTGCTAAGCGCGTTAGCCATAGAAGTAGAAGTAACCGTTGGCGTGGCAACTTCAAGAAGACACAATGATGGAGATCATGATGATGGAGATCATGGTGTCATGCCGGTGACAAAGATGATCATGGTGCCCCGAAGATGGAGATCAAAGGAGCAAAATGATATTGGCCATATCATGTCACTATTTGATTGCATCTGATGTTTATCATGTTATGCATCTTATTTGCTTAGAACGACGGTAGTAAGTAAGATGATCCCTCACTAAAAATTTCAAGAGACGTGTTCCCCCTAACTGTGCACCGTTGCGAAGGTTCGTTGTTTCGAAGCACCACGTGATGATCGGGTGTGATAGATTCTAACGTTCGAATACAACGGGTGTTGACGAGCCTAGCATGTACAGACATGGCCTCGGAACACATGCAAAACACTTAGGTTGACTTGACGAGCCTAGCATGTACAGACATGGCCTCGGAACACAAGAGACCGAAAGGTCGAACATGAGTCGTATAGGAGATACGATCAACATGGAGATGTTCACCGATGATGACTAGTCCGTCTCACGTGATGATCGGACACGGCCTAGTTTGACTCGGATCATGTATCACTTAGATGACTAGAGGGATGTCTATCTGAGTGGGAGTTCAATAATCAGATGAACTTCATTATCATAAACATAGTCAAAAGGTCTTTACAAATTATGTCATTGCGCTTTAGTTCTACTGTTTAAGATATGTTCCTAGAGAAAATTTAGTTGAAAGTTGGTAGTAGCAATTATGCGGACTGGGTCCGTAAACTGAGGATTGTCCTCATTGCTGCACAGAAGGCTTATGTCCTTAATGCACCGCTCGGTGTGCTGAACCTCAGCGTCGTCTGTAGATGTTGCGAAACATCTGACATACACGTTTTGATGACTACGTGATAGTTCAGTGAGTAATGCAAACGGTTTAGAATTGTGGCACGAGAGACGTTTTGAAACGTCGCAGAACATATGAGATGTTCCGAAGACTGAAATTGGGATTTCTGACTAGTGCCCACGTCAAGAGGTATGAGACCTCTGACAAGTTTCTTAAGCCTGCAAACTAAGGAGAAAAGCTCAATCGTTGAGCATGTGCTCAGATTGTCTGAGTACCACAATCGCTTGAATCGAGTGGGAGATAATCTCCCAGATGAGATAGTGATGGTTCTCCATAGTCACTGCCACCAAGCTAGTAGAGCTTCGTGATGAACTATAACATATCAGGGATAGTTATGATGATCCTTGAGCTATTCGCGATGTTTGACACCGCGAAAGTAGAAATCAAGAAGGAGCATCAATTGTTGATGGTTAGTAAAACCACTGGTTTAAGAAGGGCAAGGGCAAAAGGGATACTTCATGAAACAGCAAGTCATTTGCTGCTCTAGTGAAGAATCCCAAGGTTGAACCCAAACCCGAGACTGAGTGCTTCTGTAATGAGAGGAACGGTCACTAAAGCAGTACTACCCTAGATACTTGGTAGATGAGAAGGCAGGCAAGGTCGACAGAAGTATATTGGATATACATTATATGAATGTGTACTTTACTAGTACTCCTAGCAGCACCAGGGTATTAGATACCGGTTCGGTTGCTAAGGGTTAGTAACTCGAAATAAAAGCTGCGGAATAAACGGAGACTAGCTAAAGGTGAGATGACGATATGTGTTGGAAGTGTTTCCAAGGTTGATGTGATCAAGCATCGCATGCTCCCTCTACCATCGAGATTTGGTGTTTGCGTTGAGCATGATTGGATTATGTTTATCGCAATACGGTTATTCATTTAAGGAGAATAATGGTTACTCTATTTATTTGAATAAATACCTTCAACGGTCTTGCACCTAAAATGAATCTCGATCGTAGTGATACACATGTTCATGCCAAAAGATATAAGATAGTAATGATAGTTCCACATACTTGTGGCACTGCCATTTGAGTCATATTAGTATAGAACGCATGAAGAAGCTCCATGTAGATGGATCTTTGGACTCAGTCGTTTTTGAAAAGATTGAGACATGCGAACCATGTCTATTGGTATATATGCATGAAGAAACTCCATGCAGATGGATCGTTTGGACTCACTTGTTTTTGAATCACTTGAGACATGCAAATCATACCACATGGGCAAGATGACTGAAAGTCCTCGTTTTCAGTAAGATGGAACAAGAGAGCAACTTATTGGAAGTAATACATTTTGATGTATGCAGTCCAATGAGTGCTGAGGCATGCAGTGGATATCGTTATGTTCTTACTTCACACATGATTTGAGTAGATGCTGAGTGTATTTACTTGATAAAATACAAGTCTGAATTATTGAAAGGTTCAAGTAATTTCAGAGTGAAGTTGAAGATCGTCGTGACAAGAGGATAAAATGTCTGTGATATGATCATAGAGATGAGTATCTGAGTTACGAGTTTGGCACACAATTAAGACATTGTGGAAAGTGTTTCACAATTAATACCGCCTGGAACACCATAGTGTGATGGTGTGTCCGAACATCATAACTGCACCCTATTGGATATGGTGCATACCATGATGTCTCTTATCGAATTACCACTATCGTTTATGGGTTAGGCATTAGAGACAACCGCATTCACTTTAAAAGGGGCACCACGCAATTCCGTTGAGACGACACCGTTTAGAGAAACCTAAGTTGTCGTTTCTTAAAAGTTTGGGGCTGCGATGCTTATGTGAAAAAGTTTCAGGCTGATAAGCTCGAACCCAAAGCGGATAAATGCATCTTCATAGAAAACCCAAAACAGTTGGGTATACCTCCTATTTCAGATCTGGAAGCAAAAGTAATTGCTTCTAGAAACGAGTCCTTTCTCGAGGAAAAGTTTCTCTCGAAAGAATTGAGTGGGAGGATGGTGGAGACTTGATAAGGTTATTGAACCGTCACTTCAACTAGTGTGTAGCAGGGCACAGGAAGTTGTTCCTGTGGCACCTACACCAATTGAAGTGGAAGCTTATGATGGTGATCATGAAACTTCGGATCAAGTCACTACCAAACCTCGTAGGACGACGAGGATGCGTAATACTTCAGAGTAGTACGTGATCCTGTCTTGGAAGTCATGTTGTTGGACGACGATGAACCTATGAGCTATGGAGAAGCGATGGTGGGCCCATATTCCGACAAATGGTTAGAAGCCATGAAATCCGAGATAAATGGATCTTTAAGAAGAAGACGGACATGGACGGTAATGTTACCGTCTATGAAGCTCGACTTGTGGAAAAGAGTATTTCCACAAGTTCAAGGAGTTGACTACTATGAGATTTTCTCATCCGTAGCGATGCTTAAGTCCGTCGGAATCATGTTGGCATTAGCTGCATTTATGAAATCTGGCAGATGGATGTCAAAACAAGTTTCCTTGCCAGTTTTCGTAAGGAAAGGTTGTATGTGATACAATCAGAAAGGTTTTGTCGATCCTAAGGATGCTAAAAGGTATGCTAGCTCCAGCGATCCTTCTAAGGACTGGAGTAAGCATCTCGGAGTTGGAATGTACGCTTTGATGAGATGATCAAAGATTTTGGATTTATACAAAGTTTATTAGAAACTTGTATTTACAATAAAGTGAGTGGGAGCGCTACAACATTTCTGATAAGTATATGTGAATGACATATTGTTGATCCGAAATGATGTAAAATTTCTGGAAAGCATAAAGGGTTGTTTGAAAGGAGTTTTTCAAAGGAAGACCTGGATAAAGCTGCTTACACATTGGGCATCAAGATCTATAGAGATAGATCAAGACGCCTGATGATACTTTCAAAGAACGCACACCTTGACATGATTTTGAAAGAGTTCAAATAGATCAGCAAAGAAGGAGTTCTTGGCTGTGTTACAAGGTGTGAGTATTGAGTAAGACTCAAGACCTGACCACAGCAGAAGAAAGAGAAAGGACGAAGGTCGTCCCCTATGCTTCAGACGTAGGCTCTACAGTATGCTATGCTGTGTACCGCACATGAAGTGTGCCTTGCCAAGAGTTGGTCAAGGGGTACAATAGTGATCCGGGAATGGATCACATGACAGCGGTCGAACTTATCCTTAGTATCTAGTGGACTAAGGAATTTTCTCGATTATGGAGGTGAAAAGGAGTTCGTCGTAAAGGGTTACGTCGATGCGAACTTTGACACTAATCCGGATGACTCTGAGTAGTAAACCGGATTCATATAGTAGAGCAATTATTTGAAATGGCTCCAAATAGCGCGTGGTAGCATCCACAAGATGACATAGATATTCGTAAAGCACACGGTTCTGAAAGGTTCAGACCCGTTGACTAATAACCTCTCTCACAAGCATAACATGATCAAACCAGAACTCATTGAGTGTTAATCACATAGAGATGTGAACTAGATTGTTGACTCTAGTAAACTCTTGGGTCTTTGGTCACATGGTGATGTGACCTGTCAGTGTTAATCACATGGTGATGTGAACTAGATTATTGACTCTAGTGCAAGTGGGAGACTGTTGGAAATATGCCCTAGAGGCAATAATAAATAGGTTATTATTATATTTCCTTGTTCATGATAATCGTTTATTATCCATGCTAGAATTGTATTGATAGGAAACTCAGATACATGTGTGGATACATAGACAACACCATGTCCCTAGTAAGCCTCTAGTTGACTAGCTCGTTGATCAATAGATGGTTACGGTTTCCTGACCATGGACATTGGATGTCGTTGATAACGGGATCACATCATTAGGAGAATGATGTGATGGACAAGACCCAATCCTAAGCCTAGCACAAGATCGTGTAGTTCGTTTGCTCAGAGCTTCTCTAATGTCAAGTATCATTTCCTTACACCATGAGATTGTGCAACTCTCGGATACCGTAGGAATGCTTTGGGTGTGCCAAACGTCACAACGTAACTGGGTGGCTATAAAGGTGCACTACGGGTATCTCCGAAAGTGTCTGTTGGGTTGGCACGAATCGAGACTGGGATTTGTCACTCCGTGTAAACGGAGAGGTATCTCTGGGCCCACTCGGTAGGACATCATCATAATGTGCACAATGTGACCAAGGAGTTGATCACGGGATGATGTGAGTTACGGAACGAGTAAAGAGACTTGCCGGTAACGAGATTGAACAAGGTATAGGGATACCGACGATCGAATCTCGGGCAAGTAACATACCGTTAGACAAAGGGAATTGCATACGGGATTGATTGAATCCCCGACATCGTGGTTCATCCGATGAGATCATCGTGGAACATGTGGGAGCCAACATGGGTATCCAGATCCCGCTGTTGGTTATTGACCGGAGAACGTCTCGGTCATGTCTGCATGGTTCCCGAACCCGTAGGGTCTACACGCTTAAGGTTCGATGACGCTAGGGTTATAGGGAAAGTATGTACGTGGTTACCGAATGTTGTTCGGAGTCCCGGATGAGATTCCGGACATCACGAGGAGTTCCGGAATGGTCCGGAGGTAAAGATTTATATATGGGAAGTCCTGTTTTGGTCACCGGAAAAGTTTCGGGTGAAATCGGTAATGTACCGGGACCACCGGGAGGGTCCCGGGGGACCACCAAGTGGGGCCACCAGCCCCAGAAGGCTGCATGGGCCAAGTGTGGGAGGGGACCAGCCCCAGGTGGGCTGGTGCCCCCCCCCCACCAAGGCCCAAGGCGCATGGGAGAGTGGGAGGGGCAAACCCTAGGTCCAGATGGGCCTTAGGGCCCATCTAGTGGGGCGCCCCCCCTCTCCTCCCCTTGGCCGCCCCCCTTGATGGGATCTAGGGCTGGCCGCCTCCTCTTGGGGGTGGAAACCCTAAGGGGGGCGCAGCCCCTCCCCCCCTATATATAGTTGAGGTTTGGGCTGCCATACAGACACAAGAAAGTCTCCTTTTGGCGCAGCCCTTCCCCTCTCCCTCCTCCTCCTCTCCCGCGGTGCTTGGTGAAGCCCTGCGGGATTGCCACGCTCCTCCACCACCACCACGCTGTCGTGCTGCTGCTGGATGGAGTCTTCCCCAACCTCTCCCTCTCTCCTTGCTGGATCAAGGCGTGGGAGACGTCACCGGGCTGCACGTGTGTTGAACGCGGAGGCACCGTTCTTTCGGTGCTTAGATCGGAATCAACCGCGATCTGAATCGCTACGAGTATGACTCCCTCATCCGCGTTCTTGCAACGCTTCCGCATCGCGATCTACAAGGGTATGTAGATGCACTCCCCTTCCCCTCGTTGCTAGATTACTCCATAGATTGATCTTGGTGATGCGTAGAAAATTTTGAATTTCTGCTACGTTCCCCAACAGAGGTGACAAAGAGCTCATCGTGAATGGTTACGTCGATGCAAGCTTTGACACTGATCCGGATGACTCTAAGTCACAAACCGGATACGTGTTTATATTGAATGGTGGAGCTGTAAGTTGGTGAAGTTCCAAGCAGAGCGTCATGGCGGGATCTACGTGTGAAGTGGAGTACATAGCTTCGGAAGCAGCAAATGAAGGAGTCTGGATGAAGGAGTTCACATCCAATCTAGGTGTCATACCTAGTGCATCGGGTCCAATGAAAATCTTTTGTGACAATACTGGTGCAATTGCCTTGGCAAAGGGATCCAGATTTTACAAGAGAACCAAGCACATCAAGAGACGCTTCAATTCCATCCGCGATCAAGTCAAGGAGGGATACATAGAGATTTGCAAGATACATACAGATCTGAATGTTGCAGACCCATTGACTAAGCCTCTCTCACGAGCAAAACATGATCAGCACCAAGACTCCATGGGTGTTAGAATCATTACTGTGTAATCTAGATTATTGACTCTAGTGCAAGTGGGAGACTGAAGGAAATATGCCCTAGAGGCAATACTAAAGTTGTTATTTATATTTCCTTATATCATGATAAATGTTTATTAATCATGCTAGAATTTTATTAACCGGAAACTTAGTACATGTGTGAATACATAGACAAACAGAGTGTCCCTAGTATGCCTCTACTAGACTAGCTCATTTATCAAAGATGGTTAAGTTTCCTAGCCATAGACATGTGTTGTCATTTGATAAACGGGATCACATCATTAGAGAATGATGTGATGGACAAGACCCATACGTTAGCTTAGCACTACGATCGTTTAGTTTATTGCTATTGCTTTCTTCATGACTTATACATGTTCCTATGACTATGATATTATGCAACTCCCGAATACCGGAGGAACACTTAGTGTGCTATCAAACGTCACAACATAACTGGGTGATTATAAAGATGCTCTACAGGTGTCTCCGGTGGTGTTTGTCGAGTTGGCATAGATCGAGATTAGGATTTGTCACTCCGATTGTCGGAGAGGTATCTCTGGGCCCTCTCGATAATGCACATCACTAGAAGCCTTGCAAGAAATGTGACTAATGAGTTAGGTACAGGATGATGCATTATGGAACGAGTAAAGAGACTTGCCGGTAACGAGATTGAACTAGGTATGGTGATACCGACAATCGAATCTCGGGCAAGTAACATACCGATGACAAAGGGAACAACGTATGCTGTTATGCAGTTTGACCGATAAAGATCCTCGTAGAATATGTAGGAGCCAATATGAGCATCCAGGTTCCGCTATTGGTTATTGACCGGAGATGTGTCTCGGTCATGTCTACATAGTTCTCGAACCCATAGGGTCCGCACGCTTAAAGTTCGATGACGATTTGTATTATGAGTTTTTGTGATTTGATGACCGAAGGTTGTTCGGAGTCCCGGATGAGATCACGGACATGACGAGGAGTCTCGAAATGGTCGAGACATAAAGATTGATATATTGGACCATGTTATTCGGACACCGGAAGTGTTCGGGTTGGTTTCGGATAAAACCAGAGTGCCGTGGGGTTACCGAAACCCCCCGGGGAAGTAATGGGCCTTATTGGGCCTTAGGGGAGAGAGAGGACAGCAGCAGGAGGTGCCCCCCCAAGGGGAGTCCGAATAGGACTAGGGGAGGGGGCGCGGCCCCTCTTTCCCTCTCCCTCTCCTTCCTTCTTCTCCTACTTGGACTAGGAAAGGGGGGTGATTCCTACTTGGAGTCGGATTCCCTCCCCCCTGGGCGCGCCCCTTAGGGCCGGCCGGCCTCCTCCTCCCCCTTTATATACGGGGGAGGGGGCACCCCATCGACACACAAGTTGATCTTTAGCCGTGTGCGGTTCCCCCTCCACAGTTTTACACCTCGGTCATATTGTCGTAGTGCTTAGGCGAAGCCGTGCATCGGTAACTTCATCATCACCATCACCATGCCATCGTGCTGACGAAACTCTCCCTCGGCCTCAACTGGATCAAGAGTTCGAGGGACATCACCGAGCTGAACGTGTGCAGATCGTGGAGGTGTCATGCGTTCGGTACTTGATCGGTTGGATCGCGAAGACGTTCGACTACATCAACCGCGTTACTAAACGCTTCCGCTTTCGGTCTAGGAGGGTACGTGGACACACTCTGCCTGCTCCTTGCTATGCTTCTCCTAGATAGATCTAGCGTGATCGTAGGCAAATTTTTTGAAATACTACGTTCCCCAACAATTATATGCATCGGCTCCGAATCATGTCTTTGGTCAATAGTTGGGTTGGCCGGCTCCTGTGATTACCACCTTACGTTCCACTTGTTCGGCTAAGGTAGTAAAGGGAGAACTACTGCGATTGTGTTTCTGGTTTGTCTGGTCAAGCACCTCAGTAGAGAGAGCCGAAAACTGACTGTCATGATGCGGCGAGAGCTGGTCAGCAATTCGGTGACTTAGTAAATCTCTAGTGATTTCTTCCATATTACACGAAGGACTGGCTCTTTCCAGTCACGCGCTTAAGGCATCCAAAGTATAGATTGGCGCGTACGCACCATGGGCTATTTTACAGTCCCATTGTCAAACTCCTATGGCTAAGTGAGAGTGATAAAGCCGCATAGTCCGATTGCCTGGTTCGCCGCACTAACACCTCCTTCACGGACCAAGACGTTGGGTCAAGTGTGGTTATGTGCTATCTCGAACACCCCCATGGTATCTACGTGGGGGCTGAAGCCGACGACTGGCAAACTCTTAGGGATAAAAACGGCCGCACAGGAGGAAAAATACTTTAAGATAAAAGGCACAAATATATTACAAAAGCCTTGGTTTATAATACAACGTCCGGGCAGTTCGGATACATTCATTCGAACATGATATCCTTCGAGCATTGACCCTCTATCAAACGGGCACCCTCTAGGACGTCTTCGAAATAGCGCTCCGGCTTGCGGTAGTCCTTGCCTCCTGGCGGGCCCTCGACTGCCACGACGGCGGCCTTCATTTTCGCCCAGTGCATCTTGACACGGGCAAAGGCCATTCGCGCACCTTCTATACATGACGACCGCTTGACCGCATCAATTCGGGGCAGTGTGTCGACGAGTCGCTACACCAGGCCGAAATAGCTGCTTGGAATGGGTTCGGTTGGCCACAACCGGGCTATGACGTCCCTCATGGCCAATCCGGACATCCTATGCAGCTCGGCCCACTGCGCCATCCGGTCATTCAACAGCGCTGGGCGCTCCTGCGCCGCGAACTATGACCAGAATAGGTTCTCCGCCATGTGCCCCTCCTGGGCCCGGAAGAACTGTGCGGCGTCGACGACACTCTTCAGAAGATCCGCAAAGGCGTCTGGAGCACTCCACAGTCGAGTGAGCAAGGCATACTTCTGATTGCCGAATTTACTCTGCAAGAGAAAGGTCTTACCAGCCGCTATCTGTTTGGCCTGCTTGATCCCCTCGCGCGCTGCTCGGGATTCGGCCCGCGCCTCCTTGGCCTCTTGAAGGGCCTTGGCAAGGTCGGTCGCCTGGGCTTTATTCTTCTCCTCTAGGGACTCGCACTTGCTGGCGGCGTCCTTGAGCGCTTGCTCCACTTCGGTCACCCGCTCCTCGTATTGGCGATGGACGACCTGTTCGGACTTCAAGTCCTCGGCCGCTTTATCAGCGGCCGCCTTGTTCACCCTTGCCTGCTCCTTGGCCCGGGCAAGTTCACCACTGAGGGTCTCGACCGCAGCAGCACTGCCTGCAATCATACACATAGCAGCGCATGAGCTTTTATACTCAGAGTCTGCATATTAATACAGGCATGAACGAGATATTCTGAAACATACCTTGCGCTTTATCAAACCTGTTGTTGATGCGGACGAGATCCTCATCGGCCAGCCCCAGCTTACGCTTGAGCTCAGATACTTCGGCGGCCTGGGCGGTTGCCGCTAACAGTGAAGCATGTTTCTCAAAATATAGAAGTACATTATCTCCTGCGAATATGATCATACGAAAAGCCGAACAAAGTCTCAGGGGCTACTATCTATATACAGGCATATTTTCATACGAAAAGCGGCCAAGAATATTACATCGCATACCTCGAAGCCTGTTAGTAGGCTAGTGAAGGCCTCGTTCAGCCCGCTTTTGGCAGACTGAACCTTCTCAACCACCGTACTCATCAGGGTACGGTGCTCCTCCACGACAGAAGCATGTTGTAGTGCGTCCATCAGAGGGTTCGGCGCCTCCGGATTAATGGAGGCTGCCTTCGGAGTAGGCACTCCCCATTCCTTTGAAGGAGGTTCCTCGCTTGATTCTGGAACCACTTGGGTTCCCGGAATAGTGTTCGATAGGGGGCCGGACTGGTCAGGACCCCCGCCAATAGTCACCATGGGGATTGCGCCCCCCATGTTTTCCGCAGCCGAGGCGTTACCCTCTGGCGCCGTCTTGGCGGCCTCCCGCACCTCTCCGTAGCCCAGAGAGGCCCTTCGGGACAACACTTCGGTGTTGTCCATGGCGGTTGGCGGGGAAGCTAGCGGAGGTGTTTCGCTCTCCATCATCCCCAGCTCCAGAGAATTCCCCTCCGATAATGATTGTTGGGCGAGATCGCGGGCCGGACTACACCATACAATGTGTTAGATTACAATCATAAAGATTGGGCATATATAAGGCACCCTCGGATACTTACGATGTGGCGAGGGGCTTCGGCCCGGGCGCCACTCAGGGATGGCTTCGACATCCGAATCCGAGCCGTCCGGGAGGGATATTTTTCCCCTCTTGGGCGCCTCCGCCTCTGGGTCTACAGAGGCCGCCCTTTTCTTCCTCCTCCCCTTAGGGGGAGAATTGCTTTCTGCCTCCTCCTCCTCTTCGTCTTCATCTCCTTCGCGGGAGGAGTGAGCTTCGGTCTCTTCGGACATGGCGTCCGAAGTACCTTTATGGTGGAGGCATCTTTCGGCCTCCTTGCTCTTCTTCTTCTTGTCCTTCATCACCGGCGCCTGGTATGGTGCCGGGACCAGCATCCTCATTAGTAGAGGATCAGCTGGGTTTTCGGGCAGTGGAGCTGGACATCTAATCTGCTCCGCCTTCTTTGTCCAGCCCTGTTTAGGGGATGGAATTCTCAAATACACTCCTTTGATTGATAAACTAAGCTATGATTCGGAAATCAAACACTTACCGAGGTGGCCGGATAATTGCAGTCAAGGCCGATGTCCTCGGACGTCTTCGGCCACGACTTCTGAGCCTTGAAGAGCAGCTTCCAGATCTCTTTGTGCGTCACGCCAAAGAACCGATGCAGGGTCCATGGCCCTTCCGGATTGAACTCCCACATACGGAGAGGCAGTCACTGGCAGGGAAGGGTTCGGCGGACGAGCATCACCTGGATCACGTCAGTGAGGCTGGTGCCCTGTTTTATGATATTTTTGATGCGTTTTTGCAGCACCAACACCTCGTCGGGCGATCCCCAGTCCAGACCCTTGTTGGTCCATGACGCAAGCCGCAGCGGGGGTCCGGATCTGAATGTAGGAGGGGCCGCCCACTTGGTGCCGCGAGGTTCGGTGATGTAAAACCACTCCTGCTGCCATATCTTGACGGTCTTCACAAAGGCCCCTTCGGGCCAGGTAACTTTGGGGAGCTTGCTCACCATGGCACCGCCGCAATCCACGTGCTGCCCGTCGACCACCTTCGGCTTCACATTGAAGGCCTTGAGCCACAGGCCGAAGTGTGCGGGGATGCGGAAGAATGCCTGACACGTGACGATAAACGTCGAGATATGAAGGAAGGAGTTCGGAGCTAGATCGTGAAAATCTAGCCCGTAATAGAACATGAGACCGCGAACAAAGGGGTGGAGGGGAAACCCTAGTCCGCGGAGGAAATGGGGGTGAATACCACTCTTTCGCCGGGCTCCGGTGTGGGGATGACCTGCTTCTGGGCAGGGAGCCTGTGCGTGATCTCCGCAGTCAAGTCCCCCGCTTCCCGGAGCTCCTTGATGTCTTTCTCCGTAACGGAGGACGCCATCCACTTGCCTTGAGAGCCGGATCCAGCCATGGTCGGATAGATTGGTGGCGGTGAGGAAGATCGAAACTTGGGCGCTAGAGCTCGAGGACGGAAGGGCTGAGGAAGAAGAAGGTGTGGGGTAAAAAGATGGGTCCTTATCCTCTTATAAAGGCAGTGAATGTCAAGCGCCCCCTCACAAGCCTTAAAACTCGCCTATTCCCAAGGGGTCATGCGAACGGCACGGTTGGAATACCCAAACCCGTATTGAGGAGAATCCCGTAATATGGGGACACGATCTCTGCTTTGACAAGATGTGTCAATAGAGGCCAGGCCTTGAAATACGAAATGGGAGGCCACAAAACGGTTCAATATAATGATAAGTCCACACGTAACGTCTCGTCAAAAAAGCTGTCAGTGGACATGGCTTATTTTGTTTAAGTATTTTGCCTCTGTGGTTGGGGGTTGCAACTATTATACAGAGTCGAATTCAGTTCTCTTGACTGCTTTGGTGTATTCGGAGGAGGAACCCGCTTTGCAATGCCGAAGACAATCTGCACGCCAGACACATCATCATTGAAGCCTGGTTTAGGGGCTACTGAGGGAGTCCTGGATTAGGGGGTCCCCGGGCGTCCGGGCTATGTGACATGGGCCGGACTGGTGGGCGTGAAGATACAAGATAGAAGGCCTTCCCCCGTGTCTGGATGGGACTCTCCTTTGCGTGGATGGCAAGGTTGGTATTCGGATGTGTAGTTTCCTTTATTTGTAAACCGACTTTCTACAACCCAAGGCCCCTCCGGTGTCTATATAAACCGGAGGGTTTAGTCCGTAGAGGCAATCATAATCATACAGCCTAGACATCTAGGGTTTAGCCATTACGACCTCGAGGTAGATCAACTCTTGTAACCACTATACTCATGAAAGTCAATCAAGCAGGAAGTAGGGTATTACCTCCATTAAGAGGGCCCAAACCTGGGTAAACATCGTGTCCCCTGCCTCCTATTACCTTTGATCCTCGCCTAGCGCGTCAACATGTAATTACCATGAGGGCGTCGAGCTCAGCCAAAGATGAAGGCCCGCCTAGCGTGCCAGAGACTGAGGACGGGCTGCTATGAGCGGGTGCGGGTGCGAGAGCAGGCCCGGTTGCGTGAGCAGCTGATGGTGAGGTGGTGTTGTTCATGGAGTTGCTCGCGACGAAACTGGGCATGGGGAAATCATGTGTCGTCTTGTCTGGATTTTCCTTCGTCCAATTGATGATAGCCGGGACCAAGTTAGTAGCGAAATCATTTCCGCAGGCAGTTACATCTGCATTGACTGCCTGCTGTGGCAACTCATTTTTCTCCTCGGCTGTTTTTTTCGCATCCTCAGCTGCTTTTTTCTCGAAAGCAAGCTTCACCTTCCCGTCGATGTCCGCCTTACTAAACTTCTTTTTCTGCTTCTTGGCCTCTGGGCCCTCGTTGTAAAACACCTTCCACATGGTGCCGTCCCCGGCGCCGTGCACACGTCCATATTGCGGCCGTTGGCCCAAAGGGAGTCCCTTAAGTTCGTTCAAGGCCTGGTTGAGAGGGGTGTCCCACTTGGGCCTCATCGGAGAAGTAGGGCTTCCAGCTGCAAGCTGGTATTGCTTCTCCTGCATAAGAAACGTGAACCGTTTACGAATGTGTTGTCGACTTGATCTGGAGCTAAATGTAAGGTGGTAAAAGAATAATTACCAGTATTCTAATCAATCTCCTCGTGATCTGGTCCGTGTAAAAAACCTTCTTTTCCTTGTCTCACTTGTAGCGGGCCCTGATGAAGTCACGCTCCAAGGGGTTGGTGAACTTCGCGAAGGGGTCTGGGAGACCCGCGGCTTCACGTTTCGCGTCCTCCTTATCCCATATGGGCCTTTTACCGAGGTAGCCACGGCTTCCGAGGCGATGCTTCCCCATGTTCCTTTGCTGGAGGCTCTTGAATTTCGCAGCTTTAGCCTTGGCTGCCTCCGTAGCGCAAGTGTCCTTGAACTTTTCGAACTCCTCTTCCGTAAGTGTCGGATTTTCCTCCAGAATCTTGAACAGGGGTTCCTCAGCCTCAATAGCTCGTTTCACCCTCCGTTTCCAGGAGGCCAAATCATTGCTAAACATGCCCATGGCGTGATTGTTAATCTTTTTCATCTTCGGATCATCCCACGGTTGTTCTATGCTATCATCCCGGCCGGGGAACTTGAATCTCTTGTGCAACTTCGCCAGGAGCAACTGCCTCAAATGTTCTTTACTCCTTAAGTCATCGTCGTTGATGCTCGCGCATTCCCATAGGATGCATCCTACTTGGTTCCCATAGCACTTGTGAGGTTCTTCCGGCTCTAATGGCTCAAACTTGCCAGGTGCCATCTTTGTGATCACCAGTCGTCCAATGCCGAGTTTGTTAGGTTTTCGTATCCTCTGCTTCTTCTTTTCGGTAGCGACATCGGTGCCGGTATCTTCCCCGCCGTCGGTGTCGATGTCGGCATCAGTACCATCATCGAGGCCGACCTGCAAACCTTGACTGTGCTTAGCAGACGAAAAGTCGAGGTACTGTTGTTCACCCTCATAATCCATCTCGTCTGCATCTTGGTCAGTAGGCCCGGTTTCTTTGTTGTTGGACATGTTTCCTATGATTAAGTCTCCTCGTTTAATTCTAAAACTATGAAAAAAATGAGAAATGATATAGAAAAGATCTATGTTTGCCGGAATGCCGTTTCCCAGCAACTCCCGGCACTCGATATGCCTACTATCTAGCCCAAGTCATGCCAAAATTCACAGAAAATTTTGGCATGACCTTTGCTACAAAGTGACTAGTAGAAAACAGGGCTTTGGTTCGGGCCTGGCCAACCCCATTAGTCCCGGTTTAGTCACGAACCGGGACCCATGGGGGCAATAGTCCCGGTTCGTGAGGCGAGGGGGCCGGCCGGGCCTCGTGGGGCATTGGTCCCGGTTCGTCTGGGCCATTTGGTCCCGGTTCCTGATACGAACCGGGACCAATGGGCCTCGCTCCTGGCCCACATCCATTGGTCCTAGTTCATGGCTGGAACCGAGACAAAAGGGGGGCCTTTAGTCCCGGTTCCAGCCATGAGCCGGGACCAATGAGGTGGCTATATATACCCCTCGCCTGCGGGCAGAGCACTCCACTGCTCTGTTTTTCTGACCGGCGAGGGGAGAGCTTTGTGGTGTGCTAGCTCACCTCCTATGCACATGAGGTGTTCGATGAAATGCCCGAGGCACACTACTTAAGCTTTCTACTCTCCCAGCTCGACCTCCAAGCTCCATTTTCCTCAAGATTTTTCTAGGTTTAGCGGTCCGTCACGTCCCGTCCCCGTCTTCATCGTCGTCGATCGCCTGTGCCGATCTCGTCGCCGGCACCACTGTGGTGAGCCTCTTGTTCTTATCTTCTTTCTAAAAGAAAAAAAAATTCTTACTTGTATGATTAGATAGATATTTGTCTAATTTTCTTACTTTTATTATTGCTTGTTATTATATAGTGTGATGGTTTTGGTATCCGCCCCCATCAGCCCTCATCCTGTCTATGATTCGGATGTGATATATATTATCTTTTATAACTATTTGGTTCATTTATTGTTTATGACAATTATGTCGACCAACGTGACATATATTTTATTTATCTAGGAGGTATGTGAACCGGAAATTCCAACCGACCCTATTGTCGAGAGGTTAAATTTAGTTGAAGAAGAAAACAATTACTTGAAGGAAAAAATAAAATAAAATTTGAGGAGGAGAAGATGATATTGGAGTTGCATGTTGCGGATGTCGTCGATGATCACAAGATAAAGATACTGCGTTTTAGTACCGGCCCTTTCGTCCCGGTCGTAGGCGAACCGGGACTAAAGGTATTGGGCTTTAGTACCGACCCTTTAGTCCCGGTTCCGGAACCGGGACAAATGGGCCTGATGAACCGGAACAAATGGCTCTTTTTTACTAGTGAGTGGACATATTGAGCGCCTGAAATTCACAGGAATGGAAATGAATCAACATTCCGGCGTAACATAGGCCACTCGGATCATTTACCCTGCACATAGTCATCATTTTCCAAATATGATATGTCCAAAACATCACATGTCCAAATGACATGTCCAAATTCCAAATATGACATGTCCAAATCACATGTCCACATATCACATGTCCACTTCAAATTTGCATATAAAAGGAAGAAAATATAGAACTTGAAGAAAAATACAAGAAGTAAATTCAGCCTACCTAAATTTGAAACTAAAAAATTACTTTAACAAGGGATGTTGATTTGGACAATTGCTTAAACTAATTCGGTTTTTTAATACTAATTCTAATTAAATAACTAGCACAATAAAATTTAAATAGCAACAATTACTTAAACTAAAAAATGCAAGAAACCTATATAATCAATTCTGCCTTTTCTTTTAACTAACATTGCTTAACCCTAAATTTCTGTCCTAATTTGAAACCTAGGGTTCATAAAAACCTAGCTAAATTCATAACTAAATAGATAACCTAATAAACCTACTGCCCTAACTAAAACCTAAGTAATTTAACCGAAGAACCCTAGCTAGCAGAGAGAGGAGGAGCAGTGGGGGCTTACAGAGGGTGCAGGGGCGAGGAGGCAGGCCCAACGGCGGCCGAGGTTGGGAGGGGAGGAAGCGGAGGAGGGAGGTGCGGCGCGTTAGGGTCGGGGCTAGGGTCGGGGGCGAGCGCTGGGACGGGGACGAGCGCCGGGGTCAGGGGCGGGCGCCGGGACAGGGGCGAGCGCCGGGGTCGGGGCCGAGCGCCGGCGTCGGGGTCGGGGGCGAACGCAGGGGCACAGCGAGGGCAGGGCTCCGGCGACAACGGCACGAGGGGAAGAGAGAGTGGGGATTTGGGAGGAAAAGCAGAGGCGGGAAGAAGCAGAGAAAGTGAGGATTTTGGGGGTTAAGTCGAGGTAGCAGTAGCGCGTTCCGGACAAACGCGCTATAGCTAAGTTAGCTATAGCGCATTTATCCAGAAAATGCTACTGCTATTACAGGTAGCTAGAGCGTTTTTATACGGAAAGCGCTACTGCTACTTTCACTAGCTATAGCGCTTTTTCAAAAAAGCGCTACTGCTATAACCAGTACCTATAACAGTTTTCTAGTTTGTTTCTTCTATTTTCTTTTCCTTTATTTTCCCTCCCTTTCCTTTTCTTTTCTTTTCCTTTTTTCCGAGAGTAGTGAACGAATGGAAGGTGATACAATGTATATAACTAAGGCGATATATATTGAATCGTTTGACAGTTAAGTATGTACACAAAATAGGAACATATATATTACATCATTTGACCCATGCATAATGGCTAAGTGTGTACACAAAATAGGAACATATATATTACATCATTTGACTGATAACATACGGTTCCTCAGCATTGACATTTTCGTTTTTGAGTGAGCTTCTTTCCCTTCTTGTTCGTTGAAGAATAATTGAGCCCCTCATTATGACTTTTCCTTTTCCATGGAGTACGATCGTTCTTAGATAATGTAGTATTGATTCTTCTTTTGATGTATACTTCATCGTCATCGTCATCTTCCCTCATTGGGTTGCCATACTGGTCGTAGTCTTCCTCGTTGGCGACTCCATCCATTCCAATGATGTTCCTTTTGCCTCTCCTCACGACAACACGGCTGGGATTGCACGAGTTGGTTATGAAGAAGCATTGTGTCACGTTCTTAGCGTGTACCCATGGCTCGTTTTTTGTGATAGCGTTCACGGTAGCGCTCTTGGTGTCGGGTATAGTCATGGTAGTGCAATACCAGTTTTCTCTTTCGACATTCTTAGCCCATCTGACACGGAACATCGTCGCGTTGTGCAGTCCAGAGTAGTCAAGCTCCCAGATCTCCTCGACCCTTCCGTAAAATCTCTCAGTTGCACCGTTGTCGCTGCCAGTCATGCATTCCATCATCACCCCCAAGTTCTGATCATCACTGTCCATATCTTTGGCCTCCGTGTAGAACGTGTATCCGTTGATATCGTATGCCTGATAGGTGACGAGGTTGGGCGAGGGGCCATGTGCTAAGGCGTATATGAGGAATCCGTCCTTAGAGCCCTCTTCCGGGGGATTAGCAATAATATGCTCTTTGAACCAATGCAGGAAAGTGGAGTTGTGCTCTCTAGTAACTTCGGCGTCCGTCCTGCATACCCCCCGGTCACGATACGTCTTTGCGATAATTTCTTTGTGCAGTGCCACGAAAGGATCTACCTCGTCTAGGTGTTGTAGCACTAACAAGTTTGCTCTGTCAAAGTCGTTGCGTCGATCCGAGTATGCCACATGCAGTTCCCTGCGACCGTTGAGTGACCTTCTCCTTCGAGCCTTCCACCGTGCTTGTTAACGGACAAACCAACACCAACACCAGGCGGCTGGTCCGCGCCATATAGAAAATTATCGCAGAAAGAGATGCACTCTTGTGTCAGATAGCCCTATACGATGCTTCCATCCAGACGGGACATGTTACGAACGAATCCTTTGATGATCCCATTCATCCTCTCAAACGGCATCATGTTGTGCAGGAATGATGGCCCCAAGTCTATTATGTCGTCCACAATATGGACACACAGATGCACCACGACGTCAAAGAACGCGGGCGGGAAGTACATCTCAAGTTCATTCAGTATCACAACAATCTCTTCGTGTAGCCTTCGGAGCTGCTTCACACTGATCGACTTTCGAGAGATGGTTGCAGAGACCAATAAGCGTGTCACGGACATGCTTGTCCATTATCCCTCTAAGGGCAACGGGTAGTATCTGCGTCATCATCGCATGACAGTCATGGGACTTCATCCCGCTGAACCGTTTCTTTTTCGTGTCTAGATATCTGCTTATCTTGCCACAGTAACCGGAACTAACTTTGACTCCGGTAAGGCACTTAAAGAACTGATCGATCTCAGCCGGACATAAGGTGAAGCAAGAAGGGGGGCAATAATCCTCTTCCTTTACTTTTTTGCCCTTCTTCTCCCGCGCCTATGTCTCCGTCTCTGTCTCGTCTGACTTTTTACGGGGCGGCATGTGCAGATCTTCCCTGATTTTCAAATCTTGCAAGTCTTTTCTTGCCTTTGGCCCATCCTTGGTCTTATCCGACATGTTCATCAGTGTCGCGAGCAAGCTCTCAAGGACATTCTTACAGATATGCATTTGATCAAGGAAATAAGGTGTGTCGAGTTTGTGCCAGTACTCCAAATCCTAGAACACAGACCTTGTCTTCCATACCTTCAGCAGTGGCTCCAGCGGCTTTTTCATCGTCTTTCCCGGCGCGGGGCACTATTCCCAGTTTTTCAACAGCTCATCGATTTCGGCGCCGCTCCGCTTACGTGGAGGTCCTCGATGCTCAGCGTGACCATTGAATAGATCTCCACGGTTTCTCCACGGGTCGTCCTGATCGAGCCATCTTCGATGCCCCATGTACACGATTTTCCCAGACCCGCCATCTTTCCTTGACACTAGCTACTGAGACGTTGTATCATCCATGCACCGCGTGCATCCGCAATATCCATGGCACACCTGGCCTGCGACATATCCTTAACCGAGATAGTCGTGCACCGTCGTGATCAGCGCGGCTCTCATGTAGAAATACTCGCCTTTGCTGGCGTCCCATGTCTTGGCCGGTGTTTTCCATAACGTGCCTAACTCCTCTTGAAGTAGCCCCGGATACAGATTAATATTATTTACCGGTTGTTTCGGCCCTTGAATCAGCATGCTCATGTGAATGTACTTCGACTTCATGCACAACCAGGGGGAGGTTGTACATCCATACAAACACGGGCCATGTTCTATCATTGGTGTTCTGGTTGCCAAACGGATTCATGCCATCGGTACACACGCTGAGCACGATGTTCCTTGCATCACATTCAAAATACCGATAGAAGTCGTTCAACACTCTCCACTGGCTTCCATCCTTGACGTGCCTCAGCTTCGGATCATCTCCATCGTCGGGCTTCTTCCTCTCCGCGTGCCAGCGCATGAGCTTTGCTTCCATGGGATCTACGAAATACCGCTGGAGACGTGGAGTGATCGGTAAGTACCATACAACTTTCTGGGGAGATTTCTTCCCGGCCTTCTTATATCGAGAAGCATTGCACACCGGACAACTTGTTTTTTCCACGTGCTCCTTCCGATAAATTGTGCAATCGTTGATGCATGCATGGTATCTAACATGCGGCAGATCCAGAGGGCACACGATCTTCTTGGCCTCATCCACACTAGTAGGACATAGAATCCCCGCGGGAAGAACATCCTTTATGTACTTGAGATGCTCATTGAGGCTAGTGTCGGTCCATTTGTTTTTAGCCTTCGTCTTCAGGAGTTGGAGCGTGAAACTCAAGCGGGTCACCTCAGGATTGCAACCATCATACAATGGAGTGTTCAAGTCTACCACCAGTTGTTGCAGCTTAGCCTCCTCTCTAGAAGTAGCTCTCTCAGTACTCATCTCCTTGAGAAGCAGTGCTTGAACATGAGGGCCCCGCATGATGGAACTTAGTACCGACGAACTCTGCGGCGTGGAGTATACGTTCTCTCCGCCGTCGTGTCTGGCCCCTTCTCCGCCGCCATGTCCGGCCTCTTCCCCGCCACCATTATCGATCATCTCTTCGTCTTGCCCCGTGTCGTCAATGCCTGCCCCGTCGGCGTCCTCAACATCATCATCCTCATCTTTAATTATCCACCGAGTATAGCCATCCATGAAACCAGTCATGAGTAGGTGCACTTCGACACGACCATCGTCATAGGGGTCGAGCCAAACTATTCCTTTGCATCTTCGACACGAACATAAAACCTCTGTCAGGTTATTTTCTTTCACGTCCTGCACCGCCGACCGCAACCGCCTATCCACCATCGTTCCACTAACCATCATGAACGCCTGCACGGTAATAATAAACAAATTGATTATAAAAATGCGTGCTTCACTAGTACAGCGAGCTCCTAAACAAACGGTTTAAAACCCCTTTCTGCGACGGCATCTGGAACCGTCGCCAAGTGAGTGTGGGCGATAGGGGGTCCTTCCCACACGACCCAGAAACCGTCGGGGATATGCCCTCCTTGCACACATGTTCGGCAAAATGAGGTCGTGTGCGACCGGCGAGCGCTCAAATACGGAAATACGTACAGTAGAGCTAAAAAATACAATTATACGGCGAAATTGTTTCCGGTCGCAAGTACATCCCACACAGTCAGTCCCCGCTAAACGTTTCCGTTCGTATGTACATCCCACACAGTCGCTCGAAGGAAAATGTTTCCGTTCACAGGTACATCACACACAATTTTTCCCGTTAAATCGCTTGCGTTATTGAATATATCACACACAGTTCGTGGAAGAAACTGTGTGGCAAAGGTTGTCCATCACACACAGTTTTCATGTGGTAAACGTTTGCGCAAGGTGGCCTAACGCAAACAGCTTTCACGAGAAAGTCGTGTGTGATTGTTCAGTGATCCAACACAGTTTATTCCTAGAAACTATGTGCGTTGCCCGAGGTCATCGCCCACGGTATTTTTTTAACAACCGTTTGCAATAGCAAAACCCAATTAGCAGGGTAATTCGCCACTACCAGGCTAATTATCCGATTATTCATAATCCATTTATTAATCTAATTGACAGTTCATATTAAGCACACAATATATTTCATTCTCTTAATTGAAATACATCAGAGTACAACATCATATAGCTTCAGCACTCAGCTACCCCATTACACAACTACACCAGGACCAAGTTTCACATGCAACATCTATAACCTTTCGAAATTAGCATCATAGACGGTACATAGACAAATGTATCTCATCTGGAAAACTGCTGAAGCAGAAGGCGAATGTTGAGTCTTCATTGATGTTGAAGGTCTTTGTAACTTTAGGCCAGTGCCTGTGGATGATTGACCGTCCATCCTTCGTCCTCTTCAGGAACACTACAATATTGAATCGTGGGTGTTGTATGAATACCTTCCTCGCCTCCTGACCATACAGGTGGTTTGAGAGGTAATCATCAGTGAACTGCTTTGGAAAGGCCTGAAAACAAGGATGTGCATAAATATCATCTCTATATTGGAAATGGGGCAAAGGAATAGAAAAAAGGCAAGGTATAATAGTTAGTACCATCCTGTAGTGAACTGATATCTTCTTCATTGTGCAGACAAAGATCTTTTTTTTGTTGCTAATTTCTTTATCCTAACAATCTTTCTGAGTTTCTTGACTTGATTGATATTCATGGACAACTCATTTCCCCATATGCAAAAAGGGTCGAACAGTGGGTCAAAACCTCTGACAGTAGGACCTACATGTGCAAGACCAAATTGTTAAAAACCTAAATATTAGAATGGTTCTTGCAATTGCACAATAATGTGCTATTAGACAACGGACCATGCACGTGCTAACCTCGATTGTAAACCTAAGTGCTTCCCATTGTTTCCCTTCAACACATATAAGGTAGTTAGTCATCAGGTTTAGTAAGGGTTCGCATGCTATCAGTAAAATATGTTGATGAAAAATAATCACATTGCAGATTCATCAGATTAATTCAAGCCACAGGGAAAACCCATTTATCCAAACCAAGCATGATTAAGAACTAGGAAATATAGCACTTGTATATGTTTCTCATGTATTAAGTGCAGCCAAATTCGATTTATTCCTCACATGCACAACAATACAAAATTCTACCCACGACATTTGGACATCATTGCAGAATTGAACCAAGCAGTTAACTAAGCACCACAACAAATGAACCAAACATTAACTGAGCACCACATTGCACAATATAACATTGAACCAAGCAGTTAACTAAACACCACAACAAATGAACCAAACATTAACTGAGAAACACATTGCATAATATAACATACTCCTAATAGAAGATCAGACAGTTAACCAAACAGTTAACTACAACCAATTGTATTTGTTTCTCATGTATTTACTACAGCCAAATTCAATTTATTCCTCACATGGTATATAATAACAGAATGCACCCACAATTTTGTAAAGATAAATCCGATTTATTTCTCACATGGAAGACAATACAAAATTGCAGCCTGAAGAATTGAACATCACATTTGCAGAATTGAACCAAACAGTTAACTGAAGACGACAACTAATTAACAAAACAGATAATAAGTGAGCACCACACTGCACGACATATAGAACATATACACTAGAGCAACAGATTGCATGGTAAAATTAGATAGCACAGTTCACTAGAATTTGTGAAGGAAAGGCAGGAGCAGCATACGCAACGGGTAAACCGAGCATGCATAATCGGCGTAGCTAGCAAATGGCAAGGTGCTCCATCAAGATCTGGGGGTCGGCACGAATGGCAGCCATCGCGACCTCATCCGCGCGTGCGGCCGTGATTTGCTTCTCCGCTGCCAAATGCTCCTTGAGGTCCTGGCTATACTGCGTGCACCATGTCTTAGGCCGGCGCTTATTTGGTGGAGGGGTCGGTGCTTTGGGTGGAAGGTGTCGCGCTCGCACCGGCGGTAGGGGCATGTGGGATGTGGAAGGAGGAGGAGGATAGTGGTCGGGTGTGGATTATCTGCCTGGATAGGCGAGGCCGAGGAGCGTGAAGGAGGGTCGCCGGCGAGGAGGCGGCGGTGCTGCAAGCAAGGAGTGAAGGTTTCAACTTGGAAAGGAAGACGGAAAGAGGGGAAATGTGGCTTTTGGTAAGGGGGGGAGGTAGATATTTCCGCGGAAGCCGAAAATTTGGAATCGCTTCAGCCAAAAAACTGGCACGCAAAGTGTCATCGGACACGATCCCTTATTAAGAACTATGTACGATATGTGAACATCACAAACGATTCGATAGCTAAACCCGTGTGTGTTGAGTTTGAACGTCAAAAATTTTGGTTCGAATTTCCCTGGTTACAGTGGTCATCCACGTCATTGCATAATTTGGGTACACAAAGGAGACTAACTTCTTAATCGAGCAAGTTCAGTAATTAAACAGAGCTAGCTGACCTAAACATTACTCTAACAAATTAAAGACTAGCGCTCTTAATTAAACAAAACAAAGAGTGCTACTACGGCTGGTGCTCGTCGATCTCCGCCGCCGCCTCCATGTCCAGCTCGCGCCCGATAGTCTCCTGGGGAAGGGGCTCCATGGTATCCATCGCACCATACTCGGCAAGCATCTCGCCATCCGCGTTCGCCATCTCTTTGGAAAAGGCTGCCACAAGCTGGGCATGGGCGGACGCCATCTGGGCTCTGGCGGGCTCTGTCGTGGCAAGGTATGCCGCGCAGGAACGGACGGCTGCTCGAACTCTCTCGGCGATTGCCAGCTCTTCGGCCGTGGGTTGCCGACCGTTGTCGGAGAAGCTTCGTTTGATTTGTGCGGTGACCGCCACGAGCTGGGCGTGGACGGCCTCGACAGGGTAGTGGGCGGCCTCCAGCAGGGCTAAGCTCGCCGCTTCAGAAAGGACAGTTGTTGTGCCGCTCTCGCCAGTTGCTATCCCCGAGGCAGATGCTGCTGCCGCCGCATGAGAAGCAACATCGGCCGTTTGGGCTGCCTTGGCTGCCCGGACGCAGACTGCGGTCACCCTCACGAAGCTTGTTAACACGCGCCTAGCGGCTGCGGCTGCGCTCTCGCTGGAGTGGGCCACCGAAGTTGCCCTCGCGACGTGGGTCCACATCCCCATCTTTCACCGGCGACGAATGAACAGTGAAATGATATTTGGGGAGTGAGCTAGTGTGCTTGACCATGTTTAACCATGTTTTGTTTATTAAAATTTTGCAAAGAAATTAAATTTTCTTTTTTCTGGATTTATTTTTGATCTCAGAACCTCTCTTTTCTCCTAAGTTGTGGAGTTTTCACCCCAAGTGAAAACTTTCCAATTATTATCGGACTTGTTTACCCTCTCAAATAAAACAATTTTTTTATCAGTGGGATTATTTATAATTATTTTTTTCCCTGAGCTTTATTTCTCTAAAATGGGTTTTCATAAGTTTTAGGGTCCCATTTGCACTGCAACCCTTTGATAAATTCATTTACAAATCCCACCAAAATTTGGGGATGACATATGATGTCCCTAAATCACTGTTATGCAAAAATATCATTTGGTCATTTGGAGATTTTGAGCTTTTCCCCAAGTTTTCAGATCTGGTCCAGTTTGCACCTTTGCACTACAACCTATTTAAATATTTCTTTAAAACTTCCACCAAAATTAGGGGATGTTAGTAGGAGTATATTATTCATTTTTGTGCAAAAACCCACTGGTGTTCTTTGAAAAAATTGAGCAAAACATCCTCTTTTGCTCTCTGGCCCAGTTTGGTATTTTCTACTGCAACCCCATTTTATTTTGCTCTATTGCCCATGATTCTTTTTCCTACTTATAGAAAACTCTACCAAACCCTTAAGTCCAGGAGAGTGGACCCATTGGGGTATTTTTAGTCCATGCAATAATAGCCTTTAGTTTCTGCCCAGAATTAGTTGTCTCAAAAACTTGCACTAACAAGTTTCTGGTTTTGCCCAACTAGCATTGCCACCCTCTCTATCATCTAAAGAGACTATGATCTGGAGTTTTTGGCCACCCCAAGAGTTTCCTAGATGCCCTTGGCATTCTGTCAAACACCTTGAGTGCATGAACAGAATTGGCATCAGCCCTAGTTGCATTTTGAACCTGCTTGTTTTGCCAAACCAGCATGTCCACTAAGCTCCTAGATGACTCTAACCTAAACCTGTTAACTACCAGCCTCACTCAAGCCCTCTAGCACACGATGGCATTGCGTCGAGCACCTGGCGTGCGTGCTCTGGGCGCGGCCACAGCGCGCGTTTTGCACGTGCGTGCGCCCGAGTCGCCGCGTCTGGCCCCTGGCCTTTGCTCGCCCGCAGGGCCACGCCCTGCCCTCGCCCGCTCGCCAGAACACTCCAAGCCACCCTGGCACCCTACAGCGCCGCCGTCAGAGCTCCCTTGGCGGCACACCGGCGTCCACAGCAGGCTCCTGCCATGGACGGCGCCGCCCGAGCCACTCCAACGCGCCAGCTGCCCCTGGAACAGCTCAAGCTTATCCCCTCACTCTGCCAGACCCCGCCAGCCAACGCCACGCGCCCCTGGCTACAGAACGGCGCTCGTCGGCGTTCTTATCCCCGGCCGCCGCGGAACCGACCTCGACCGCTATAAATAGGGACCCCCGAGCTCCTCCAAACCCCCAGGCAACCTCAAGCCATCCACATAGCACTCCTGCAGCCAGCAATCGACGGGGGAAGGCCTTCTTCCTCGTCTCTGGCCAGCTCGGCCGCCGCCACGGTCCGGTTCCTTGCGTCGCGAGCAGAACCTCCCCCGTCCATCCAGCGCTGCCATTCGACTCTCCTAGACCTTGCGGAGCCACCCCACCTCTCAAACCTGATCGGGAACCACCGTAGCCCAAACCCCAAATCCTCCCGAAGCCACCTCCGCCGCGGAGCTCGCCGCCGGCGACTCCCTTCATCCCCGCCAGCCTGTCGACCACCGGGAGGACCACCCTGGACTGGCGGATCCATCCCTGCCCTCGGAATCCCGTGGGGAGCCACCGTTCGCCGGCGTTGATCGCCGGAGCCCCGCCTCCGCTCGGCCAGAGGAGAAAGAATGGCGCGGCGACTGGTCAAACCTGACCAGTGGGCCCAAGGGACCCACTGTCAGTGACCCACGAACCGATCCACGCTGGCATAAGTGAAAGCTTAAACCCAGAAGTACGTCTGCTCCGTCCCGAAACGTATCTATTCGAAACGTTTTCTTTTTCTGTTTTATTTAAAAACAGACTTTGACTAAACTTTGACTGGCTATAACTTTTAAAATATGAGTCCAATTGATTTGATTCTTTTTCTGTTGTTTTTCAAATTTTATCTAGTTTATTTTCATATTTATTTGAAAATTTTCCAAACAACTTTTTTGTGCTGTTTTGAAACTATGTGTTAATTTGATTATTTTCAAAAATAGGATTTTTGGAGAGAGGAGAAAACTTTCAAAAGTTCTGGAATGCACCCTGCCTCTCCACAACTTGAAGGCAAGCATTCTGAACCCTAGCATAATATTTTTGTGTGTTGTTTGGATACAGTTACAACACCACCTTGACGTGGAACATTCGTTATTTTATGTGACGATAAAATCATACGCATGAGTGCATAATGAAGATTCTTTGCTGTTAGAAATGGATATGCTTGTGATAGTAATCATCCTCGTATGCTTTTCATGCATACCGGAAGGAAGCCGGGAAAGTCTCTGTCTTGGGTAGACATGAGCTTGTCCCTAGTTCCTCGTCGAGACGAGTGTGTCCGGTATGGCATGATGAGGTATGATGAGTGGTGATTCTGTCTGTTAGTTGAAATATATTTGTTATGCTAATCATACAGGGAATACTTGAACCTCCAAAGTCGGCCATAGATCGAGTCTTGTTCCAGTAACCCCCATACTTGTTTCGTACTACCGCTTGTCCCTGTCGCAGGTAGGGTACGGTTCAGTAAGTTGTCAACCCCTTCCAAGCACACACCGTACAGAGAGGCCATGGTGGAAGATACCGGCTGCATCCGGTAGGCATGCCACCTGGTCCGAGGGCATGGGTGTTTCCGGTTGGGACCGAGAGGGGGGCACCCCTTAGAGCGCGCGATATAAATTTGATCCCATGCTACACGAGGTTGTAGCCTCCCCACTTAGAGTTTCGCTTAACAGGTGTCGTGGGTGATTCCAGACACCGGTAAGTTAGGCTGGTGTGTGCGGTCAGGTGTGTTTTCAATTAAAAGACCATAGACGGAATTAGTCCCGATGGACTAAAGAAATCCGTTACTCGTGGGTAAAGAGTACACCCTCTGCAGAGGTTAAATCTATTCGAATAGCCGTGTCCATGGGTAAGGGCTACAGTCTGAGATGGGTTAAGTGTCGGTCTTAGTGTCGGTCTTCGGAGGAGACACTGTTAAACCAGAACATGGATCATGACTTGTGACTTATGATGATTATGATTACTATTATATTGGACTAACTCTTTTATTACTTAAATTATTGAGTATCCCTGCGACGGTTCTACCTCCTGGATATTCATTGTGATTATTTTCTTATAAGCCCTTTATGTGGTGTCGCTCAGACGCCCGACTTTGGCATGCATTGTTATTTGTTTACCTTATAAGCCCTTTATGTGGTGTCGCTCAGACGCCCGACTGTGGCATGCTTGTTATTTGTTTACTTTATAAGCCCTTTATGTGGTGTCGCTCAGACGCCCGACTGTGGCATGCTTCTTATTTAAATTATTTATAAGCCCTTTATGTGGTATCGCTCAGACGCCCGACTGTGGCATGCTTGTTATTTAAATTATTTATAAGCCCTTTATGTGGTGTCGCATAGACGCCCGACTGTGGCATGCTTGTTATTTCTTTTATTTATAAGCCCTTTATGTGGTGTCGCTCAGACGCCCGACTGAGGCATGATTTATCTTTTTATCCTTTCGAGGTGTCGCTTCAGACACCCGATCGGTGCATTCTATTTCTACTCCCTTATTGCATATTCATGTTTTATATGAACAACCTGCATGCGTGCATCATGGATTTTGTTTATTTCGTGACTGGCATTGTGATCATAGAATATTTCAGAGCATGATTATCATTCGTTATATTATACCCGTGTTCATAATGTTTGCGAGTACATTCAAAAGTACTCACTGGCTTGTCCCTGGCTATTGTCTTGGCCAGATTTCTTGCTTGGAGAGGAGCGTTGCGATGACAGCCCCGGAACCTAAGCAACGGTGATAGCAGCCTCGCGAAGATAGGAGTTATCCAGGTCAGTTGTTCCTGTGGGAAATGGAGTCCCATAGACGCAGATGAACCACAAACCGCTTCCGCCATCAACCACTAGAAACCATTCGTTGTACTCATAGGCCACAATGGTCTTGTACTACATATTTTGTACTTTGATTGGAATTTCTGTATCAAGTTGGTGCCTCATTGGCTAACAGTAATCCTGGGGCTGATGAGCACAAGGGCCATTTTCTGGGAAATTAATATCCCGAAAACCCGGTCCTGACACTGTGGACTGTAGCCGACGCACGTTCTCTCGTAAGCCATGGGTGTACTATACACCGACGGTGCTCCAAGATATTTTGTGCTGCATCTCACACGGTTGGTGATAATAAACTATGTGCGATCTACTTGATTTATCGTCTTGATCATTTGAATTACGTAATGGGGTCACCGCTTCAAAGGATGGTGTTTGAATTGTTAGAACTTATATCTGAAGTGAACATGCAACTATAGGTGTGTCGTCAAAAAAATTGGAATGATTCAGGGTTCGTTTGTACATTTTTATACATTAACTGGGTTTTCCAGGCATTTTATGTGCATAATTCAAATTTGAACTACATGCACATGCTCCGGTGCATATAAAGTTATTGAAAAATCAAATATGTGTCCTTGGTTGCATGCTTAGGTCCCATGCAAGAAATGAGAATGAATTTCAAACACCCTGCCACCATCACTCGGCCGCAAACATTGAGATGCCTGGTTTTTAAATTCTAGTAAATCCAAAACTCGTCTGAAATTCATGAAACATGGCATGCTATCATGTAGCGGCATCAACATGTCGTGGTACAAATTTTGTCCCATTTGGGGCAGGTTTGGGATAAGCTTCTCACAAACCAGAGCTTCTCACAACAAGCGTGATGGCTTCGGTAGGGAACGTGCCACCTTTGGGGACGAAATGATATCTGTTGCCTCTTATTGCTTTCAAAAAATTTCGATTCTCAACATAGAGCAACAGGAGTGTTGTGCGAATTTTTGTGATTTTTCGGGGTTCGTTTGGACATTTTTATGCATTAACTGAGTTTTCAATGCATTTATGTGCATAATTCAAATTTGAACTACATGCACATGCTCCAATGCATATAAACTGGTTCAAAAATCAAATATGTGTCCTTGTGTGCATGCTTAGGTCCGATGCAAGAAATGGGAATGAATTTGAAACACCAGGGCACCGTTGATTGCCGGCAAAACATTGAGATGCCTGGTTTTTAAATTCTACTAAATCCAAAACTCGTCTGAAATTCATGAAACTTGGCATGCTATCATGGAGCGGCATCAACATGTCGTGGTACAAATTTTGTCCCATTTGGGGCAGGTTTGGGTATATGCTTCTCACAAACCGGAGCTTCACACAACAAGCATGATGGTTTTCGGTAGGGAACGTCCCACCTTTGGGGATGAAACGATATCCATTGCCTCTTATTGCTTTTAATTTTTTTCTCGTGTCAACATAGAACAACAGGAGTGTTGTGTGAATTTTTGTGATTTTTCGGGGTTCGTTTGGACATTTTTATGCATTAACTGAGTTTTCAATGCATTTTATGTGCATAATTCAAATTTGAACTACATGCACATGCTCCAGTGCATATAAATTGGTTGAAAAATCAAATTTGTGTCCTTGGGTGCATGCTTAGGTCCCATGCAAGAAATGGGAATGAATTTCAAACACCGGGGCACCGTTGATTGCCGGCAAAACATTGAGATGCCTGGTTATAAATTCTAGTAAATCCAAAACTCGTCTGAAATTCATGAAACTTGGCATGTTATCATGGAGCGGCATCAACATGCTGTGGTACAAATTTTGTCCCATTTAGGGCAGGTTTGGCTATATGCTTCCCACAAACCGGAGCTTCTCACAACAAGCATGATGGTTTTCGGTAGGGAACGTCCCACCTTTGGGGACGAAACGATATCCATTGCCTCTTATTGCTTTCAAATTTTTTTCGCAAGTCAACATAGAACAACAGGAGTGTTGTGTGAATTTTGTGATTTTTCGGGGTTCGTTTGGACATTTTTATGCATTAACTGAGTTTTCAATGCATTTTATGTGCATAATTCAAATTTGAACTACATGCACATGCCCATGTGCATATAAATTGGTTGAAAAATCAGATCTGTGTCCTTGGGTGCATGCTTAGGTCCCATGCAAGAAATGGGAATGTATTTCAAACACCGTGGCACCGTTGATTGCGAGCAACACATTGAGATGCCTGGTTTTTAAATTCTAGTAAATCCAAAACTCGTCTGAAATTCATGAAACTTGGCATGCTATCATGGAGCGGCATCAACATGTCGTGGTACAAATTTTGTCCCATTTGGGGCAGGTTCGGGTATATGCTTCTCACAAACCGGGGCTTCTCACAACAAGCATGATGGTTTTCGGTAGGGAACGTCCCACCTTTGGGGACGAAACGATATCCATCTTATTGCTTTCAAATTTTTTTCTCGTGTCAACATAGAACAACAGGAGTGTTGTGTGAATTTTTGTGATTTTTCAGGGCTTGTCTGGACATTTTTATGCATTAACTGAGTTTTCAATGCATTTATGTGCATAATTCAAATTTGAACTACATGCACATGCTCCGGTGCATATAAATTGGTTGAAAAATCAAATCCGTGTCCTTGGGTGCATGCTTAGGTCCCATGCAAGAAATGGGAATGAATTTCAAACACCGGGGCACCGTTGATTGCCGGCAAAACATTGAGATGCCTGGTTTTCAAATTCTACTAAATCCAAAACTCGTCTGAAATTCATGAAACTTGGCATGCTATCATGGAGCGGCATCAACATGCTGTGGTACAAATTTTGTCCCATTTGAGGTAGGTTTGGGTATATGCTTCTCACAAACCGGAGCTTCTCACAACAAGCATGATGGTTTTCGGTAGGGAACGTCCCACCTTTGGGGACGAAACGATATCCATTGCCTCTTATTGCTTTCAATTTTTTTTCTCGTGTCAACATAGAACAACAGGAGTGTTGTGTGAATTTTGTGATTTTTCGGGGTTAGTTTGGACATTTTTATGCATTAACTGAGTTTTCAATGCATTTTATGTGCATAATTCAAATTTGAACTATATGCACATGCTCCAGTGCCTATAAATTGGTTGAAAAATCAAATATGTGTCCTTGGGTGCATGCTTAGGTCTCATGCAAGAAATGGGCATGAATTTCAAACACCGGGGCACCGTTGATTGCCGGCAAAACATGAGATGCCTGGTTTTTAAATTCTAGTAAATCCAAAATTCTGTAAACCATTCATGTGACGCCACGTGTCTTGGTTTGAATGGCTCTAGGAGGTGCCGTGCGGACAGCTACTTGACCTTGACTGAACGGGAGGCGTGCGAGCGCCGTCCGGTGCGCAGGCTGACCGAGAGGCGTGCAAGTTGTCCTCGAGTGCGCAGGCTCACCGGGAAGCGTGCGAGCTGTATGCTGGGCAGGCTCACTGAGAAGCGAGCCCTTTGATTTCCATGGCCGCCCGCCTTGCTCGCGTCCTCTCCATTAATGGCGCCCAAGCCGCAGTTTAATTCGCTTTTTGAATATAAAACACTCATCGCAAACGTTTTAGTTAGAGCACCTGTATGCAAACCGACAGCTTCCCCAGGAAGCCAAGAGAAAATGTGCCGAGTAGGATTTCTGCAGCTCTTGATCGCAAACGATTTAGATAGAACACCCGTATGCAAAGTGAGAGCAGCGCAGGATTTGCGCATCCCTTCAACGCAAACGGTTGTTCTGGATGACCCGTGTGCAACCACGTACAAACAATTTGGTAAGATTTGCATCTGTCATATTGGATATGTTGCCATTTGTCAAACTGGAAAGATTTACATTTGTTGATCTAGTAACGTTGCCATTTGTCAATCCTTGTAACACTGTGATTTGTCAAAATATGCAGCTAGAAATCATTAGCACTATGTAATTTTTGCAACTAAAATTCAGTAATTAAGCATAGATTTCATTCATACATTAAGCACTCGTTCTTAATTCATAAAAACAGTTCAACTCGACGGCCGAACCGACCGAACTTCTCCCCAATTGTTGCCAACCACGTACTAAAATAGCTAGTTCAACTATATATTCTTGCTAATTTTAAGTACGTTGTACAGTTCGACCACACATCTATAGTCAGATGAACTGAACAAAATAGCCCCTAAATACTACTACCACGGAGGGGCTTTGTGCTACTTCCGGCGGCCTCTCCTCTGCCGAACACGCTCAGTAAGAGGCAGAGGAGGAGGAGGAGCCTACCGACCAGCTGGACAAATGCAATACGGTGCCTGCCGTTGTTGCACGTTCAGCGACGCTCGCCAGCTCGAACGCCCACTGCCGCTCTAGACGATCCCTCTTGAAGCGGCCGGACTGCTCATAGATCTCATGATTCCTCGCCTCTGCATCGACGTGTGCTGCGGTAAGGCTCTTTGCGTGCTCGACGAGGCGCTCCTCCTCTTCCCGTAGGAACTCGATGTAGCGCGCAAGGTCGCTGACGCACATGCGGGCCTCCACCTCCGCCCCCTCCTTCGAGCAGTGGTGGCGGAGCGGGTGATGATCCCGGCGATCGACGGTGGGCTGGCGGCCACGGCGGCCGACGATGGGGTGGCGGCCACGACCACCACCTACCGCCTTCGGACCACGGTGGCAGAGCGGGTGATGGCCACGGTGGCCGGCAGTGGGGTGGCGGCCACAACGGCCACCTCCCGCCTTCGGGCCTCGACGGTGGTGTGGCGGCAACGGCGGCTGGCAACAGCTGCCGACGGGCAACGACGGTGGAGCGTGTGGTGGGTGTTCCGCGCACACCCAACATGGACACCACACGCACTACACTACACCGGGAACTGCGCCGCCGCCGCGGTGTAGCCTCCTAGCTGGAGCTGTCCTCTGATGACGGCGGAGTGGCTGAGCGACGAGGACGGACCAGTGCCATTGGCGATTGTGGAAGAAGCAGACGAGATAAGCTACAGGGAGGGAGGGGAAAATGCGACGCGGGACTCACCGACCGTGAGGGTTTTTATAGCAGGCCGGTAAGCATTGGGATTTTGGGGGATTTCACCGAGTCGGGCGGGAAGCTTGCGCGGGAACCTGCGAGGTTGCGTGGGAACGGGCTCACCGACAATTCATTGGCGCCACCGTTTGGCCAAAAGAACTCCCCCGCGCGCTGCGCAAGCTTGCGCTGTAAGCCGTCTGCGGCAGCGGGGTGAAAAGACGTGCGAGAGGAGGACGAGAGGACACGTACACATACAGTTAATAAAAAACGTTTGTGATTTAATTACCTACTATACCCCCGTCCTGATTTATAAGTAGGATTTATAAACTAATAAAATATGAATGCATGTCGCCATAGATTATATCGTTGGAGTCGTATTTGAACATAGTTTCCAGCTATACCATTTTTGTAACATGCATTAACACTTTTTGGTTAAATTTAAGGTTATACACCAGCAAGCGTTTGCCCGCAACACACACGGCTTATTCCATCACAAACAGCTCTGACGGATCAACTGTCTGCCACGTATCGCACACGCAACTCTAATTTGATTCGTGCTTGATGTCTCCGACATCACTCGCATAGTTCGTCTTATTTGCCACGTATCCCTACGTCATCCTCTGCTCGCGTCCCTCGGCAAGCTCTGCTCGCCGTTAGGCGCTGTGGCGCGCTCGGTCGCGTCCGTTTGCGCGCTCTACTCGCGTCCGCCGGCGCGCTCGGCTTGTGGACAGCTTTTCCTTGAGGCGACCGCGGAGCGTTCTGCTCGCGTCCCTCCGCGCGCGCTCTGCCAGCGGTTGGGCGTGCGCACGATAACGTCGGGGGCCCCATATGCCTGCGATTGCGCCGCACGCGTTGCCAGGCGATGCAGTTACGTGCGGCACGATGGAGTTACGCGCTGCAAATTAGAACTGCCATCAGGGCCTGCCGATATTCCTGGCCGTCCGGCTTTCCCTTTAATTCCCGCGGCCATTATAACCTTAGTCTCTTCAACATTTCGATCGCGCCCCACAACACAACAAGCACACCCACGACGACACATAGAGAGGGGATGTCCGGCGGTGCTCCAATGGAGTTCGGCGAGCATAGAGTGGAGACCCACGCGAGGGAGACGGATCTCTCGGTGGTGTACACCATCGACCCGGCCGTGGTGGACGACTATATCAACAGCGTTGAGCAGTTGCTTGTTGGAGACAAGTACAAGGTGGTCGGCATCGACCTCCAGTACACCGCCGATCGTCCCAGCATAGATCAGAAGGTTGTCGTCGCCCAGTTGTGCGTGCGCCATCATGTCCTCATCTACCACTACTGCATGTCCACAGAGCCTTGCGACCGTTTCAACAGGTTTGTCAACAGCACTGACTACAAGTTCGCCATAGTGGATACCAAAAACGATGTAGAAGCGCTCAGTGTTACGGGCTTGGCCTGCAAGAACCTTGTCCAAATCCGTGACCACTACAGGGTCTGGAGCAGCACGAAGCAGGACTCCCTGGTCGAACTCGCCTCGGCCATCATCGACCCCTACTACGAAAAGATGAAGCAGGATGACCAGAGAACAAGTCTCGTATCCTGGCACAAGGCCTAGATGTGGCAACTGGATGAACCTCACCTCAGGTTCGCGGCCAAGAGCGTGTACACATGCTACGAGATGCACATGCCAATCGTTGACATGAGGAAGTGCCTCGTTACCCAAATCGACGAGCCTGGATCGAGCCACAAGAAGAGCAAGCGTCACAAGAAGTAGATGATGATTGGATGATCGTTTATGCTAGTTAATCATGCATGTAATATATAGTTTACTTTATTGGTGTGTGTGGAAATGTCATGTGTGTAGTAGCCACCTATGTAATTATGCATGTAATAGTTTACTTTGGTGTGTGCAAATGCCATAGTTGTAGTAGCCACCTATGTAAGTGGATGTTTAATTTGGTTATGTAAGCATGTTCGTATAAGTGTGTGTGTGTATATATATATGTTGTTGTTCTATATGCAATCCCATCGCACAACACACATGTCTTATTAGCAGCAAGCGTCTGTGTTCTTATCGGTCTTCAGACACATTTCTGATTACAGACCTGTTTGCCGCATATCACACACATCTTGTTAAGTTGAACCGTTATGTTCTCATGTCTCAACGCAAACAGTTCATCCGAGTGAACCGCATGCCGTATATATCATAGACCTTTGATCTGACTGGTCCTTTCTTTTGTGTTACCTAATCACAAACAGTTCATCCGAGTGAATCGTATGATGTATATCGCACACGCCTCCATCTGGCTTCCCGTTTCTTTTATTCCTCCTCATCGCAAGCAGTTCATTGAACTGAACCGTATGCCCTTCATCGCACACGCAACTAAAACCTGAACCGTGTTTGATGCATCCGTCATCGCAAACGTTTTAAACATTTCTGACGGTTTTCATACAACACCGTTTGCGATTATGGCATCGCACATAGTTTCTCGAAGGGTCTCTGATCGTAGTGTCGCGTTAGCAGCATCCTGCAGTAGTGCATGCATCAAAGTCATGCAAAAATTCGGCATGAACTTTCCTAAAAATAGGACATATAGATCTAGAGTTTGCCCGGAATTTGCCGAAACGGAAATAAATCGACATTTCGGCAAAACATAGGCAACTCACAAGCACAATTCGGCGTGAACTCATGCCACATACACAATTTCCATCATATCGCCTGATTATGTCATATCGCATACACATACACATATTTCCATTCTTGCAAAAGCATGAATTTTTAATCACCTATCTCGAGATTGAGCGCACGGTGGAGATGATGATGTAGTAGGGAGATCAAAAGTGGACAAAGCTCTCTTGACAAAGCTAGATCTAGTTAGGCGTACATAGGTCACTTCACTAAATGCTACATCTACCTAGCTAGCTAATTTGGGAGGAGACAACTTTAACTAGTGGAGGTGGTGTAGTTAGCTAGAAGTAATAAAGAGAGAGAAAGGTAGGTAGAAGAAGGAGAGTAATGGGAGGGAAGTAGTGAGGAAGAAGCAAAGTGAGGGAGAGAGGAGGTGAATTAAAGTGAGGAAGAGAGGATGTGGGAGGGGGAGGGGAGGGAAAAAGGTGGTATATGCTGCGGCTTAGCAGTAGCACTAGTCGTAAACCACGCTACTGCTAATAAGATAGCAGCAGCGCGCTTCTGGCACACGCGCTATTGCTAAGCGGGGCCCGCCATGTGGCCAGTTTCAAAATTAGCAGTAGCGTCACCCCAAAAAAGCGCGCTACTACTGTTACTTTATCAGTAGCGCGGTTAGCAAGAGCGCGCTACTGCTAAACCTAGGGTGGCGGGAATTGTCGGTCGATTTTAGTAGCAGCGTGGTTCCACCGAGCCGCGCTACTGCTAAGTGAGTAGCAGTAGCGCCTCTTCCTGTACCGCGCTGCTGCTAAGATTATGTGTATAAGGTTTTCCCTAGTAGTGCGTGTCAAGTCTAGGACTTGAATCTTGAGATTTTACGAAGTGGCCACAGACACTACACAGTTGACGGGAATGTGTCTCCTCACACTGAACGAACATCACCGGAAGCCTGAAATAAATCCAAAAATAATGTGAGCACCAGTGTCAGGTCTAGGACTTGAGCTCTGATGGGCTGCGGATATCACTGTCCTCCTAACCATCCAACCACAGATTGGTTCAAGACTTGCATCTTATTGCGCAGGAAGAACCTAGCCATAAATGACATTTGCCTCGTCGATGCCCAGTCACTTGATGCACTGACTTCATCGGATGGGTACATGTGCATGTCTCTATCATCTCGTGGTGGCCAGCAACGATGTGTCCAATCCCATAGGTTTATGACATGTCGGTACAGTGGTGACAGGTCACGGCATGGCGTCACTAATAAAGATCAAATCTGGCCAAACTTTGAAGAAAGGGTCGAAACAGTGATTTGGCTCCGGAGCGTGCACCCGCTGGCTATAGCCTGGCCAATCACTTGTCCTCTCTCCTCGGTTGGTCACTCACGCACCGTGTCGGTCGTGTCGTCTTGTACTCTCGTCGCGCGCTCTGTATGGCGAGAACTAAAACTATCGCCTGTAAAATTGACCAGCCAATTGAACTAAAACTATCGCCTGTAGAAGCTCGAATTCGCCTGGCGCGTGCTGTACGTGTGCAGGCCGGCCGGTGCATATTTGTAGTCCCGCGCTGGAATCCTGTCTTCCTACCCTTCGTTCCAACTTGATGTTACAGCTCTGAAAACCGGCATCTATAAGTTGGGTCCGGTGTCGTACTCGCAACAGATTATGTGCCTACGAAGGGCACACGAAGCAACCGACGACGCGCGGCACGGTACGGTCGACATGGACAAGCTATGCACGGACGCGCTCGCCGGCATCCTCAGCCACCTCCCGCCACGCAGCCTCGCCGCTTCCCGCTGCGTCTGCAAGGCATGGCACGCCGCCGTCGACGGCCACCGCCTGCTACGCGCGGAACTGCTCCCGCTCTCGCTGGACGCCGTCATCTTCACGACCGGCGACCCAAGCGACCCGATCCTCTTCTGCCGTCCCACCACGGGATGCAGCATCATCACAAGGTTGGACTACGTCGACGCCGACATGGAGCCATGGTACGTGTGGTCCGTCCTGGACAGCTGCAACGGCCTGCTCCTGCTCGACGACCACCTGGTCAACCCCGCGACGCGGCAGTCGTCACGGTTCCCTGCGCAACCGCCGCCGTGCGCGGTGCCAGGCTGCACAAGCTGTAAAGACATCGAGCGTAACCAGTACCTCGTCTATGATCCTACCGTGTCGCCGCACTACGAGGTGGTCTTGATCCCTCATATTCCCCGCGAGCTTTCCATAGGGCACATCGCAAAACATGCATGCGGTCATGGACCCAACGTCACGGCAATGGAATGGCCACTGTCGCCTTTCATCATCGACGTCTTCTCCTCAAAAACCAGATGCTGGAAGGAAAAGCCATACACGCAAGAAGGACAAGCCGCGGGAACCATTGCCAACCAGAAAACTGATCATGACGCCTTTCTTTACCACTCTGCATATTGGCACGGAGTACGCTACGTTCGTTGTGAAGAAGGTTTTATGTTGAGGTATACACTAACTGCTCACACCTCATACACCATATATTTCATTGAAGCTCCCGAAAGGTCCATATTTTTCGATAAAGGGTGCTTTTATTAACTCAAAATGTGGCATCAAGCGGATACAAAACATCATGAGTATCACCCGGCCTCTGCATAATTAGGATGCACACAGCCAAACAATAAAAGTCTGTCAAAAAGAAAACTAACGAAAATGACAAGTCGACAACAGTAGAGTCCTACAGACCGACACTATGCCTATGTCAAAAATGGAGGTATATCGATTCGGAGGTTATGATGCCATCCATGTTGGAAAAAAACCTCCATAGCCGCATGCTCCAACCGCGTACACACCGCCTTGAACAACGGGTGGTGCGCCGGTCGTTGTAGCGTAGACCACATACGAAGCAAGTCCTTAAAAATGAAATCATTTCTACATAGCCAAAGCGACCAAAGTAAGGCATACGCTCCCACCCTTATTAGCGTTTTGAACTTATTTGAAATACCGTCCAACCAATGACCAAATATATTGGCAACACTTGTGGGCGGATACAAATTTGACGCTATTTGGATGACTGACCATGTAGAACGTGCAAACTTGCATTGGAAAAAGAGGTGCTTGATTGTCTCGTCATGAGGACAAAAGCAACACTGCTTACTTCCTGGCCAGTTGCGTCATGCAAGGTTGTGTTTGGTTAGCACAACTCCCCTACGAGGATACCACATAAAGATTTTAACTTTTAGTGAAATCCCCGAAAGGTCCATATAAGGTCCATATAAACTTGTTGAATGATAAGTACCAGGTAATTAAGCTCCCGAAAGAAAAGGAGGGAGAGCCTTATCTAGGAAAATCAGAGAAAGGGGTGTACTGTACATTGATCCATCAACGATGCACATGTGAAGTTTGGTTCCTAGATGAATCGAGTGGCCAGATGCATTGGGTGCTGAGGAATGAAATAAACTTTGAGCTTGCCGTGAGAGAATATTCTTGGAATCATGTTCATCGTGAACCATGGACCTTACATGATCCAATGTGTATGTCAAAGAATATAGTCAACATTATGCGCCTAGATGACGAGAATGGCACTCTAGTGAAGGATGTTTTTAGTTTGGACTCAGATGATGAAAATGCTATTGACACCGCAGGCTGGCCTAGAGCACACGAACGCGATCCTCATCTTTTCCACTGTTTTGGATTTTATCCTTATAAGGAAATTGTCTTGTTTTATGATGACCACAGTACAGTAACAGCCTACCATTTGAAAAGCTCAAAGATCCGTTATTTGGGAAAGGTGGAAAGCTTCTACAACGACATCAGAGAGTGGTTTCCATATGCCGCATGTTGGGTGAGGGATCTACCAGGGAGCTGACATATATGCATTTTGGATTGCAACTGATCCGGCCCAGTTCTGCTATACTAGTATCCTTCATCTCTCATGGATAATCTTAGTGACCATGTCCCATGTACATCAAAAAAATATTGTATGCATTAGGTTTCACTAGGACAACCTTTGACTAGCAATTACTCTGTTGTTATGTTTTTGAGATATTAATTCATTGTACTGGACAAATCAGTTCGGATGGATGCGGCCAATTTGAGGGTCTGCTTTGGAACTGCTCTAAAAACACATACTAAACAGTTGTAACAGTTTCACCAACATGAAACTAAAATGCACATCAAACATATGAATACAGCTAACCTCTTCCCTTTAAAAAGGTTCAGATATACCTCTATTGTTGTTGCTAGTGTGTAGGCATCTTTCAATCACTAACCATAGAATCGGTTCTGTCATTTTTTATCTGCACCGTTGATACTCAACCACAAGAGTTACTGGAAAAGAAGAACCTACATCAAAAACAAACAACAAGGAAGAAGAAGAACAGAATGAATGGTTATCCCAATACGCTAACGTTTATGTGCAAAACAATTTCCATGGACTGTTTACCGAAATATTACTAAATATAATATAATTGATAGAATATAAAATGATACAACTCTTAATGGACTAAGAAATTCCACTGGTTGGCGACTAGTATAAGAAAGTTTTGCGTGACTTCAGACTGACTTAATCATACATGGCGCTCAGTAGAGGAGTAAGTACTGATTTGGTGCTTGGGATGGCAGCCTGAATCGGAATCGCCGCAGGAGGAACGACGACGGCGAGGCGGCACCGAACGAGGAGGCGGTCGTCGTGCATGGCCGGGAACGTGCTCAGCGGCTCCAGCTCGTATTTAATTAAGTGTTGATGGTTGGCATGGTAGAACGTGTGTGTCATCTTGTCAGACTGGAAATTCACCATCCCCTCGAGCTCAAAGCTGAACTCCGTCGTCATGGGCCTTTCGTCCACCTTACTTGCGCGTCCGAGGAACAGGGACGCAAATCCGCATGCGTCGTTGGGGCAGACTTTGAGGTACCATGTGCACCCCGCTACGGTGAAACGTGGGGAGCGGGCGCATTCTCCGTCGCGGAGCGTGGCCTTAAGCTTGGAGAAGTTGCTGATGATGAGCGTGTGGGACCCGGACAAGGTGTCCAACGCCACGGGCTCCTTGGATTCGGACAAGTTTCGCTTTGCTGCCTGCTTCATAGTCATGGTGGACCTGACGATGAAGCTGCCGTTGTGGACACACGACGACGCCTCCAGCTCCCTCCTTGACACGCAGAACATAAAGATGTCCGCGTTGCCCATCCACCAGGGCATGAAGTTCCCATCTTGGAAGACGGTGTGCTCGCCGGTCTCGTCAAGGATTTCTATTTCTATGGAGATTTCTGTGTGGAGGCCCGAGTCTATGAGAGTGCCGCGGTAGAGTTCGTCGATTTCGACCGAGACAATGAATCTGTCGGCTAGGCCCAGCTCGTCGAGGCCATCCCAGTCCGGGTACACCTTGACGTTCCAGGGGAGACCACGGAAGACGATGCGCTCGAAAGTCTGCGGGCGAAGCAGCATGGAGTAGCCGTGGATCCGAGTTGTCGTCACGACGGGCGCGGTCGAGCGGCTGGCGGTGGCGCCCATTGACGGAAACGTCTGGAGCCCTCTCTTCTTAGTTACTTGTCCTGCTAGCTAACTCGCCCGCCGGCCGACCGGTGTGGCCGGTGTATATGTAGTCCGGTTCCCGTCAGAGTCCTCTCTTCTTACTTGTCCGATCTTGAGCCTCTATCGTTTGAAATTTGGGTGTCATAAAGGATTCATGTGTAAGATAAGATCACGACGCCCTTGTGCACCCCGCATCGGTTGAGAAGCAGCCCACGAGACGACCAAATAACCAATGCAACCGACGTCAGCACATGAACCAACGACGTACGTACGGTCAGTCCTGCGTACGGTACCAGCGGCCTGCAGCAATGTCTTCCGAATCGAGGAGCAGCGGCCGGAGGTGCGGGAGACTAACGGACGGGCGGCACCGATTAAGCTGCCCTGGCCGATCCGCGCGCGGGGCCGGGAAGGGCCGACGCCGGCGTCGGCCCTGCAGCCGCGGCCCATAGGCGTCATCGCACAGGAACCGGAGCTGCCACCCGTATCCACCAGCGAGGACTGCAGCGCGATACGGAGGGCCAACTTGTCCTCGTCTCTGGAACTCCTGTCGGAGCGGCTGCCGGCGCTGGACAGGCTCGCCGACGCTCGGGAGTTGTCGGATTGGATAGCGAGCGGAGCATAGCGGACTGATGTGAGGCTAGGGTATACTCCAGTGGGCCAGTGGTGGGCCGGATTTTGTGGGGTCAGGTGGGCCAGTGGTGGGCCGGGCGGATGCGCCCGGGGCACCCGGGCCGCCTCATACAACCGTTCGGTAAGTGATCGGTCTCAAAAAACCGACCCAACTGGACGTCTTAAACCGCCCTCAAATATCCGTGCTGATCGGCACCCCTTATATCCAGCCTCAAAAAAATGGTCTTGCTAGTGGTGAGTAAATGGTGCGATGAAGTCACTCCAATCGGCCGTACATGTAGATCACAGACTAATGCACACACACGCATGATGTATGCAGGCAGCTACTACCTTTGTCCTGGTTTATTGGTCCTCTTTATATTTTATGCTAAATTTTGACCTTACATTTCACGAACAAAATGTTAATGCATGTAACTAAAAATAATATCAATGAAAATTATGTTCAAATACGAATCCAATGATATAACTTTTGGTCACATGCATTATTATTTTCGTAGTTAAATTTATGATCAAAGTTTGAAGCAAAATATTATGCGGCCAATAAATCAGGACAGAGGTAGTAGCTCGTTAGTAATTAAGGTAGCTAGTAAGAGACCCTAAAAAAAGGTAGCTAGTAAGAGATTAGGGTTCTCGAAGCCGCTCGCATGTCCACTCCACCGCTCTCGCCCTGAGGTTAACGACTCTCGTTAGGTCATCCTCGCCGGTCGTGGCATGCCGTGGCTCGTAGGGACCAGCGTGGTGTTGACGAGTGCCGCTAGCATCTTCCCGGTACATGCATGCGTGTGCCGGCCCGGCCAGCTCGGACCTATCGTTTCTGAACACGTGTAGCGTGGTGGCCATTGTACGACGGCCGGTGACAGTGGTGTGTTAGGCGTCTCAGGGCTTTCTGTATTACTATGTCTTGAAGATGCACAGGGCTTTCCAGGGTTAAAACTCTATACCGCATTGTGAGGCCGACGGCGACCGCGTCTACAGGTGTTGTCTCCTTGTTGAAGGCGTCGTTGCGGTTCCTCTGCACCTTCCACGTTGTTCCTTCTTGAAGGCACCCGTCTCTTCGCGGTGTCTCATTTAGGGTTGAGGTCCCGGCGACTTTCTCTTCTTTCCTACTTTTAGTTTGATTGGAGTGGTCTGTGGTTGTGTAGCTGTTTAAGCACCCTTGTATCTTGTTCTTAGTGTGTGTACTGTGTTGTCTGGTTGTATGATGATCGTTGCTTTAACTATAAGGCACGAGCCCTTTTTGGTACCGGTGATGGCAAGTGTGCAACACACATCCACATTGTTCGCGTGGCTCTCGATTGGATCGAGTTTCCTAGTGGTGAGTACATGGTTGTCGGGTCTCACTCCGATGCATGATTGCAGCTTTAGCTCGTTAGTAATTACTAGTATAAGGTAGCTAGTCAGAGATTAGGGTTCTCGAAGCAGCTCGCATGTCCACCCCACCGCCCTCGCCCGGAGGTTAGCGACGCTCGTCAGGTCATCCTCGCCGGCCGTGCCGTGGCTCGTAGGGAGCAGCGCGGCGCGGCGCTGATGAGTGCCTAGCTAGCTAGCACCTTCTCGGTAGGTGCATGCATGCATGTGCCGGCAGGCCTATCTTGTATGAACGCGTGTAGCACTACAAATGAAACTGTATTTCAGTCCGGTCCCCGCCTCTCCGGCAGCCGGCTCGGGTTGACATTTTGTGGGGGACGCATGTGCTGTGTGTGCCCTGAGCTGTACGCATGCTGTCATGCTGGATGGAACTGTTCGTGCAAGGCGAGCTGCTAGCTTGACTGACTCTGCTGTGTGAACTGTACTGTATACTGTAGTGATTACTGATTAGCGATATGAACCCTGCACGACAGGCAACGCACCGAATAAACGGTGCACTGACCGTTGGTGCACGCCAACGGGGGACGCATGCAGTTACGGCATATAGGATGCTGTGGTCAGCAGCAAAGTTACTAGTAGATGAGCGTAGGTAGCTTGAGGTGAGCCTGGCACGAGCATGGGGACACCAGCAGCCACCTAGCGACATTAGTATACCTAGCGAGCACAGAAAAAGGGCCTATTGTCCCGTTTGATAAGGGCCTTTTGTCTCGGTTTTTGAACCGGGACTAAAGGGTCGTTACTAATGCCCTAACCCTTTAGTCTCAGTTCTTACACGAACCGGGACAGATGGGCCTCCACGTGGCCGCTGCGGCCAGCCCAGGCCGGGGGACCTTTGGTCCTGGTTGATGTCACCAACCGGGACCAATAGGCATCCACGCGTCGGCATCTGGCTGGAGCTGAGGTTTTTGTTTTTTTGAAAGGGGCTGATTTAGGGGTTTTGTGGGTTAATTTAGGTTGTTATTAGGTAGCTATTAGAGAGAAGTGTCCTCTCTTATATCTCCGTGCTTGTTTACCAACGCTACGTACTGTTATGCCTAAACATGGCTTAGATTGAAGTGAAGGCAACATGTGGTGTATGTCGAAAGTAATACTAATCCTAACTTGATCAAGTTTGGATTGTACTACTTTCGACATGCACAACATGCATGTTGCCTTCACTTCAATCCAATCCATGTTCATTTCACCCGCTGATATATAATAACTCTTCATGCGCGCATCATGCATCATCATATATAATAACAAGTCCTACTAATCATCATCATACAACTTCTACTCGTTATTAATAACCAGTCATACGATCATCATCCTCATAGTCATCGAACCAACCCTACTTAATTGTTCTTAGCACATGATCATCAGTATTAGGTAGGACCGAAATACACTCTTTAAGGTAAAATAGCATAAAACAATATAGACCCTGACTCTCCATTATGGAGAATGGAGATCATCCTGTCTCCAATTCTTGCGCTTCGCTTCCTTTTGCTTCATTTTTTCCATTCTTTGATTTGCATGTCTCCACTTCTTTTAGAAATCCGGTATGGACAGTTGAGATTCGTAGGATGACCTGGTTGTATGTTCAAAACATCAAGCCTACCATTCTGATACATCAAATGAGGCATACAATCCTCTGGGATTATCTGTTGAAAAACATAGTAATAACTTCATAGTTAGCAATGATGTACTAGTTTTAGAAGTATGCAAAAGATGCACGGATGTCGTAATAGTAAGAAATCTTACCAGGGTATCTCCATAGTAGTTACCGTAGTTCAACACGTGCACTAGTGGCACGTATTGACCATAATGTGGAGGAGTTTTACAATAGATATTGTAATTCTCAAGATCAGTACAAAATCCGACCAGATGAGTTTTCTCCTTATAAGTTAACTCAGAGCCATCGGTGTAGTAGGTTCTGTCAACCATGTTCCGCACATTGTTTGAACAATCAAAATAAGCTGTCAATGAAAATAAGCTGTCAACTATTTTGAAATGAACAATATAAATTAGCTAATAACTATGTTTGAGAAACTCACATAGCGGTAGAATTGGAGGCGTATCCACAACGACCCAAATGTCCATATTGTCTTGCTCGATGTCAGGATCACCAAGATCCATGGTGACAAGCATACCCTCATCAAAACCATACATCTTGCAAAATGCTTCCCAATTTTTGCAACCAAAATGGGTTACGCTCTCAGAATTATACAGATTTACTTTAAAATCTATATCATGATGGGTCCTTAGGTGAATTTTCTTTGTTTCCATACTTTCATGGTCTTCAAAACCTATCCTCTCCAAGACGTATCGTCTTGCATGGCATGAGATAAGCTAGCCGAATTGTAAAAGATGAAAAGTACACGTTGAAATAGTTGAAGTCGTGCTTAATTATGAAAAAATAACACTTGTCGTCGTTGCGTACCGTTTCAACATCGAAGGTCTCCTCCAGCTTAATACTGAAGCGCCGATCTTCATCCAGGTGAGGCCTGTCGCACTGACCTCGGTCGTCGTGGCACCAGTCGCACTCCCCCGAGAGACTTTCGTCGTCCGAGTACGACATTTCCTATGTTCATAATTCAAATATTAAACGTCTACAATTAAATATATGTACTAAAAAACCTAAGTTAGATCATTATTATTCATCACGGGTTGACTATCGGTTTGTCGAGTCTTTTCTTGAAAACTCTCAGCTCACGTGGTGTATACATTCGACCGTTGGTGATGGTCGCTCCTCCATTTGTCCCCGAGTGTATTACACCAAAATGTCTAGCACACGGGAACAAAGGAGAAGCGACCCCCACGACAACAGTCGGGATTCTTCGTCCTCTCATATATATATGGTGGAACTCCCTCACTGATTCTTCTCTGACATTTGCGACCGTCGGTGATGGTATGGTAGCTCCTCCTTTCGTTCTCGAGTGCATTACAGCAAATTGTCTAGCACACGGGAACGAAGGAGAAGCTACCCCCACGACAACAGTCGGGATTCTTCGTCCTCTCATATATGGTGGAGACTCGACAGACTTACAGTCAACCCAAAATATCGTTTAATTATCTTTCTAAAAGAGGATTTGGCTAGTCTCACCTCGATATCGGAGGGGGCGGTGACGGGGACGACGGCGGGGATGATGGAGGGGCCGGGGGCTCCTAGATTTCTGCGAAAACAAAAACCCTATAAGCTATCAACTAATCATATGCATACGCCTTGCATAGTGCTCTCCAATTTTAGCATTCAAAGTAGGAGTAGTTTTCCACTTTGAGCATTCAATAAGCAAAATCAAATCACAAAATAAAGTAGTATTCAAATTAGGATGCATTCAATTATAAGCAAAACTATATCATCTCCATGCGTCCGTACATCGTCGAATATTATCACTAATACATCTCGAATACTATCATACATATAGCATCGCTAGTACAGCTAGAACAGTAGCGCCCGACGGGTATCGGCGCGGGCGGTGGAAACCCAAAGGGACGGAACCATCACAGGATCATAGCTCCAGTGAGATCCCTGAAGAACCTGCCAGGTATAGTCGAACCTGCCCTCCAACGCAACCATGTAGCGACGGACGTGCTGGTCCTCCTCGCTGACACGGTGACGTAACACCTCCGCGGTGTCCGGAAGCCTCGGCACCGTCACTGGCTCACGCGGCCGCCACCAAACAAGGATCGGGTCAACGACGAGCTGGCTCCTCACGAACCTACGCCCACCGGAAGGTAGCACCTCCCAAAACCAGCCCGGCGGAGCCCAATCCCGGACATGGCCCCTCTGATCAAGCCGGCCTCCTCCGCCCAGTCGACGACGAGGATGCGGGATAGGCATCGTCGACGTCGATGCGGGATTAATTGCTTGAACTAAAAAAATAAACTAGTTCTATTAAATTTCTTGCTAAAATAAAGTAGTTCAACTACTAAGCACTTACTATAAATAAATAAAATAAAGTAGTTCTTACTAAAAATAAACTACTTCTATATATAGTAAAATAAAGTAGTTTTATTAAATCAACTAGTTCAACTACTAATTAAGCACTTACTATAAATAAAATAAAGTAGTACTTACTAAAATAAACTACTTCTATAGTAAAATAAAGTAGTTTTATTAAATCAACTAGTTCAACTACTAAGCACTTACTAAAAATAAACTTGTTTAACTAGTTCTATTATATTTAACTAGTTCAACACAATTTTTTTCTAACTATGCACATATATATACATAAATTGACAAAAAAACATATAATTCAAATAATCTAAAATACATGGAAAAACATCTAATTCAACTAATCTAACTAATTTTATTAAACACTTACTAGTATATATACATGGAAAAAATACATATACAAAAAAATGAAAAAAAGGATTCGGGGCGGCGGCGGCTCACAGCGGGGCCGGCCGGCTAGGGCGACGGCGAGGGCGGCGACGGCGTCGACGACGGCGATGGTGGGGGCGGCGGACGGCGTCGGCGTACAGAGGATCCGGGCGGGCGCGCGGAGCAGGGCACGGCCGACGGCGACGGCGTTGGCGGCGGACGGCGACGGCGTGGGCGGCAGACGGCGCCGGCGTGGCCTCGGGGCGGGGGCGACGGCGACGGCGGGGGCGGGGGATGGCGACGGCGTCGGCGTGGGCTCCGGGGCGGGGGCGACGGCGACCGCGTCCGGCAGCCTGGCGGCGTCCTCTCCGCGCGCGTCGTCGGGGGCGAACTGCAAGATGCAAACCAAAATTTTCACAAGTGTGCCTTATATACATGAAGCTTTAGTCCCGGTTCTTGTCACGGACCGGGACTAATGCCCCTCTTTGGTCCCGGTTGGTAACCAACCGGGACCAAAGGCCTTTTTTCAGCAGCCCAAAGGGCGGGAAGCAGAGGGTTTGGTCCCGGTTGGTGACACCAACCAGGACTAAAGGGGGGCATTGGTACCGGTTAGTGCCACGAACCGGGACCAAAGGGGGGCATTGGTCCCGGTTCGTGGCACCAACCAGGACCAATGTCATGCGCCTGCCAAAGCCGCGGTGCGGTGGGATGTTTAGTCCCACCTCGCTAGCCGAGGAGCGGCATGACCTGTTTATAAGCCCTGCCCCGCCATCTCCATTGAACTCTTCTGAACTGCAGGCCTCTGGGCCTAATCTTGCACTGCTATGGCTGTGGGCCTGCTAGGCCTTCTGCGGGCCTGAATCCTGGCCCATGGATGGGTTTCTAGTCGTATTCAGGCCGTGGTGGCCCAGTAGGTGGCGTTTTTTTTCCAAGTTATTTTGTTTTCTTTTTTGCTTTATTTATTTTATTTTGTTTCTACTTACAACAAAATACTTATTTATTTTATTTTATTTTATTTCTAATTACTTATTTATTTTACTTTATGATAATTCTTTTTGCTATTAAAGTTTCTATCAAAAAAGTCTTTATGAAAATTCTTTTTGCTTTTAATGATTTTGAACAGAAAATACTTCGATAATTTTAGTTGCATCAATTTTATATGATTTTAGTTTCAATAATACTAGAAGTTTCTTATAATGTTTTGAACAGAAAATACTTTGTTAATTTTAGTTTCATAAATTTTATTAAAGTTTATTTTATTTTGTTTCTACTTATATATTTTAATAAATTTTATATTATTTTATTTCTAATTATTTATTTATTTTATTTGTTATTTTTCATGCACCATTTTTCATGCATTTACTAATTATTTTGAGCTATAAGACCCTAAAATTGAAAAGCATTTCAAATGAACTCTGAAAAGGTTGAAAGTTGGCATGATATCATCATTTCATCCACATAGCATGTGCAAAAAAGTTGAGAGGGTTACGGCAAAAACTAGATGCACTTCGTGTACAAAACGGACAATCTCTTTCAAAGTATCAGGATTTCATACGGAAACTCATCTGTTACAAAGGGATTTCATTTTTTAAAACTTATTTGAACTCCTGACTTTTTGTGTGTTCAAAATGCGCCATTCAAAGCCACATCATCATTTTTCAATCCTTTCTGACTTCATTTGTTATTTTTCATGCATTTACTAATTATTTTGAGCTATAAGATCCTAAAATTGAAAAGCATTTCAAATGAACTCTGAAAAGGTTGAAAGTTGGCATGGTATCATCATTTCATCCACATAGCATGTGCAAGAAAGTTGAGAGGGTTACGACAAAAACTGGATGCACTTCATGTACAAAACGGACAATCTCTTTCAAAGTATCAGGATTTCATACGGAAACTCGTCTGTTACAAAGGGATTTCATTTTTTTAAACTTATTTGAACTCCTGACTTTTTGTCTGTTCAAAATGCACCATTCAAAGCCACATCATCATGTTTCAATCCTTTCTGACTTCATTTGTTATTTTTCATGCATTTACTAATTATTTCGAGCTATAAGACCCTAAAATTGAAAAGCATTTCAAATGAACTATGAAAAGGTTGAAAGTTGGCATGGTATCATCATTTCATCCACATAGCATGTGCAAGAAAGTTGAGAGGGTCCCGGCAAAAGGTGGATGCACTTCGTGAATAAAATGGACAATCTCTTTCGAAGTATCAGGGTTTCGGACGAAAACTCATCTGTTACAAAGGGATTTCATTTTCTTGAATTTATTTGAACTCCTGACTTTTTGTGTGTTCAAAATGAACCATTCAAAGCAGAGACTGATTTTGAATGGTGCATATTCAACACACACAAAGTCTGTAAAGATCGCCAACCCCAACATAAAAAATGAGCATAGATGCGCCTATAGAGAAAATTCAACCTAAATTCATAATAAATTTTTATGAATTTCAGAGAAACTCACTATGAATTTAGGTCAAATTCCCTGTATAAGGGCATCTATTTTCATTTTGAGAGGAGCTCAACAAGGCAGAGAGGGACGGGGTTATAAACCGGTGTGAGCGCCCTTCGGTTGACGAGGTGGAACTAAACTCTGGCCGCAACGAGGACCAACCCTTTAGTCCCGGTTTGTGGCACAAACCGGGACTAATTGTCATGAACCAGGGGCGAGGCGCATTGGTCCCGGTTCGTGCTTTGAACCGGGACCAAAAGGTCCAGACGAACCGGGACCAGTGGCCCGGCCGGCCTCCTGGGCTCGCGAACCGGGGCTAATGCACCCCATGGGTCCCGGTTCATGCGGAACCGGGACTAATGGGCTGGCCAGGCCCGAACGAAAGCCTTGTTTTCTACCAGTGGAGCAGGGCGATCGTACCCGTTTTTCAGTTAAAATAACCGAATGCTTTGAACGTGGCAGCAACTGTCATACGGTGTCACTGTTATACTACTGTTCTCAATAAGGCACTGGGCTAGTACCTGTCAACGTAAGCTATGTATATATTCTGGCCCATGCTGGATTGGATATAGCACGTCACGCCTAGGACGTCGACGCGCTGTCGGCGAACGCTGGATGGCCGGCGGCTCGCGTTCACTGGCTTAGTTAATTGTTCCAAGTGGCATCAGTCCGTGCCGACGAGGACGACGTACGCTATATATACCACGTCAACCTAGCTAGGGCCCGCGCGTGGCCCCGGCCGTGCACATGGAATTGGACGGTGCACGCGACGACGATCTCGACGCGACGCGATACCTAGTGGTAAGGATCGATGCTACGTACGTATGCGTGTGCACCGGCCGGCCAGAGCCATGCATGCATCCCGATCACGCCGGTCGCGGGTAGTGGCTCCACAGGTCGCTGCCCAGTAGGCCACCGGCTGATCCTCGGCCGATGGGCCCGGGCGCGCGCACAGATCAAAATCAAATCCAGGCGAGATCGAGCCCCTCCGTGCAGCAGCTAGCTAGAATCAAATTCGCTCCATCTCGCCCTCGTCCGGAGTCAAGCTAGCTACGTTTTCCAGGTCGATCACTCCGCGCTGTGCCATGGTTCGCAGGGGAACAGCAGCCGAAATACCAGGTCAGCTGAGTAGGCTGGTTATCTCGGTTTAGAAAGATAATGTGTTCAATATGGGGTCATATCTTCAATGCAATGCTTAGGCTGAATTGCTAGGTGATTTCCCTATTTAAAAGGCTATATATTATCAATGAGATTAATCAAACTGAACAATGAGTCCCAAAGTATTTTTCCCGGTGTACGATGAGCTTATAGTTCTGAAAGTTGACGCTTAAAAAGTTAAATCATTTTTAATGCCTTCAGATTTGCCAGTTCAAAGGCTCTGCCATGGCTTTCTTTGTTTTGATGAACAATGATACTCACGTTGCAGTAGGATTGGGCTGTAGGAGCAGCTATACTGGAGAATTATACATGTCTTGACACATTTGTGTTTTAATTCCTGCATTTGTTCGACTTAACTTGATTTCATGGTGATAGCATGATTAATGCTTATTCTGCATTTGGTTGCCAAAGTATTTCTTATCATGTTAGGTACATTTGTAAATAGGATGATTACCACTTGGCCGATATTTGCCGGTTTTCTCAGCTGAGACATGTTTGAGTGGACACTGAATTGGATATAGTACCTGATAAATGATTATTTCAGTATTTTTGTATCATGTTTAGGAACGTCTGTAAATAGCATGATCACTGCTTGGCTGAGTTGTGCCTGTATTTTTTCTGAAAAACTAAGATGTGTTTGATTGAGGTTGACTGAGACATAGTATCCCGTAAATGATTACTTAAGCAAAAAAATGATTTCAGTTTTGGACATATTTGTTCGGGTATCAGCTTTTCTTAGAAAGCATACCCCTTTTTGTTTTCAACCATATACGTTAGTGTCAATGTTTTTTATTTTATTTTTTGAGAAATGCCTTCAATTTTGTTGAGTTCAGAGGCTCTGCTCCCTTTTTATGATGAACAGTTGTTCTGCTGGTCTACTTCCCGTGCTGTAGAAATGTGTGACATAGGAGCAGCAATAATGCAGGAATTCAAAGGCTCTGCCATGGCTTTCTTTGTTTTGATGAACAATGATACTCACGTTGCAGTAGGATTGGGCTGTAGGAGCAGCTATACTGGAGAATTATACATGTCTTGACACATTTGTGTTTTAATTCCTGCATTTGTTCGACTTAACTTGATTTCATGGTGATAGCATGATTAATGCTTATTCTGCATTTGGTTGCCAAAGTATTCCTTATCATGTCTAGGTACATTTGTAAATAGGATGATTACCACTTGGCCGATATTTGCCGGTTTTCTCAGCTGAGACATGTTTGAGTGGACACTGAATGAGATACAGTACCTGATAAATGATTATTTCAGTATTTTTGTATCATGTTTAGGAACGTCTGTAAATAGCATGATCACTGCTTGGCTGAGTTGTGCCTGTTTTTTTTTCTGAAAAACTAAGATGTGTTTGATTGAGGTTGACTGAGACATAGTACCCCGTAAATGATTACTTAAGCAAAAAAAATGATTTCAGTTTTGGACATATTTGTTCGGGTATCAGCTTTTCTTAGAAAGCATACCCCTTTTTGTTTTCAACCATATACGTTAGTGGCAATGTTTTTTATTTTATATTTTGAGAAATGCCTTCAATTTTGTTGAGTTCAGAGGCTCTCCTCCCTTTTTATGATGAACAGTTGTTCTGCTGGTCTGCTTCCCGTGCTGTAGAAATGTGCGACATAGGAGCAGCAATAATGCTTACCACATATATCACCAAGAACATAGCTTGTTGCAGGTTTTTACTGTACTTGCCTTGACACATAAGGGCATGAGACAAGGGGATCCGATGTCTTCTATTTTGTTCAACATTGTAGTTGATATGTTGGCAATTCTAATAGGAAGGGCTAAGGAGGCTGGTCAGGTGGGTGGCTTGGTGCCTCATCTAGTTGATGGAGGTGTGTCTATCCTACAGTATGCCGATGATACGATCATCTTTATGGAGCATGACTTGGCAAAAGCGAGAAATATGAAGTTGGTGTTATGCTTATTTGAACAATTGACCGGGTTAAAGATTAACTTTCACAAGCGAATTGTTCTGTTTTGGAAGAGCCAGTGAGGAACAAGAGGCTCATAGGCAATTGTTTGGTGTGAATTGGGGACTTTACCATTTACGTATTTAGGTATACTAATTCACCATCGTAAGCTGACAAATAGAGAATGGAAGTGTATTGAGGATTGCTTTGAGAACAAACTGAGTTGCTGGAAGGGCAAGCTCATGTCATACTGAGGCCGATTAATTCTGATTAATTCGGTTCTCACGAGTATCCTATGTTTCTCTTGTCTTTCTTCGAAGTCCCAGTTGGAGTTAGGAAAAGACTGGACTTCTATCGATCCTGATTCTTCTGGCAGAGCGATGAACTAAAAAGAAAATACAGACTCGCCAAATGGGATATTATTTGTCGACCGAAAGACAAAGGGGGTCTTGGCATTGAAAATCTTGAAGTCAAGAACAGATGTCTTTTTGTTGGGTGCTTGTAGCGAATGGGTTGTCTTTTTGCTGGGTGCTAGCTCTTGGCCCTTTTGTATTCGACACAAGGAAGGTTTGCCTTGGTGCGTGCGTTGATAGCTGTTCCCCATTCATTCAAGCAGAAGAATGACAACACAAGGGAGTGCCATCATTGAGTAGTGGAAGCTGTTAGATGATGTTGGCTTGTTAGCTATGTTTGACTTTTGTTGGGGAAATGATCTGATAAGATGATGATACGGAATGAATGTTTCATCCAGTGTATTGACTAACTTGGGAGTACATATGAATGAATTTTGGAATGAATAGACGCGTTATGCTGCCGAAATTTCTGGTGAAAATGCGCAAAACTTGTCCAAATTTTGGCCTTGTTTGTAACGGAACCAAAACCTTTTGGTCTTCATTGCAAGTTGTTTGTAAGAAAACCAAAAGTTTTGGGTCTTGAGCAAACTTTTTGGTCTTCATTGCAAGATGCCCGGGACATAGGTGTCGCATCTGTCCCGGGCGAGCCTCGGCTCTGTGCTGAAGCCCTTTCTGTTCGCCGGGACATGCTTGAAGCGAGTGGAGTTCTTTGTTGGGAAGGTTAGGTCGTGCGGTCATGTAGATTGCTCAAAGAAAGCTGGTCATTTCAAGCATAAGACTTTACCTGGTAATTTTGTTTCGTTGTGTTCATTTCTTATCTCACATAATACTTATGAAACATGTGCTCACCTACATGTGCAGTCTCCTTTTTGATGGCGTCGTCGTGGTTTCTTTGCACCTTCCATGTTGTTCCTTCTTGAAGGTACCGTGGACTCGTTTACGGTTGAGACCCCAACGACTTCAAGCGATGCTCTTTCTTCCTAGTTTTAGTTTGCTTGGAGTGGTTTTGTGGTTGTGTAGTTGTTTAAGCACTCTTGTATCTTGTTCTTATTGCGTGTGTATTGTGCTATTGAGTTGTATGGTGGTTGTTGCTTTATCTATGGTGGTGGTTGTTGTCTTGATGATCTTCAAACTGGGAAATGCACGTTCAGTGCTTGCCGTAGAAACTGGAAGTGTAACAAGTAGACGGAGTAGTCTGTCAATTAGATGTACATTCTATCTCTTCCTGTCTCAACAAGGAGTTGGCAAAGATCAGTCAATGTTGATATATTTTAGCCTGAAATGGTTTCTTTCTACATTTTCATTATCCTTTGCTGCTGCAACATTTTCCAAATGGCCTGCCCGATTCAACAATGCTTGGCGTTCCATACCTCGAAATACAACAGGAAGGGCAAATGAATTATTCATTTGAGCCTCTTCATCTTGATTTTCATGTTGTTCCATTTCAAGAAGCAGAGGTAAATGTTGTGCTCTTAATGGACAAAGAAATTCCTCTGGTTGACGACTAGTATAAGAAAGTTTTGCATGACTTCAGACTGACTTAATCATACATGGCGCTCAATAGTGAAGTAAGTACTGATTCAGTGCTTGGGATGGCGGCCTGAATCGGAATCGCCGCAGGGGGAACGACGATGACGAGGCGGCACCGAACGAGAAGGCGGTCGTCATGCATGACCGAGAACGAGCTCAGCGGCTCCAGCTCGTATTTAATTAAGTGTTGATGGTTTGCATGGTAGAATGTGTGCGTCATCTTGCCGGACTGGAAATTCACCATCCCCTCGAGCTCAAAGCTGAACTCCGTCGTCATGGGCCTTTCGTCCACCTTAAATTCGCGTCCGAGGAACAGGGACGCAAATCCGCAGGCGTTAGAGGGACAGTGGTATCCTCAGCCCACCAGGGTTCAAGTCCTGGTGCTCGCATTATTCCTGAATTTATTTCAGCATTTCCGGCGATGCGCATTCAGTTGGAGGAGACGGTTCCGTTTTCGACAAGGCGCCGTAGGATGTGCGTGTGTATGTTCATAGGGGTGAGTGCATGCGCGTTCGCCTGTACCGTGTTCAAAAAAAAGTTTGTTTAAACGATATATATAGAGGCCGCTTGGTTTTCACGGCTCAGGATCGATCGACTTTTTTAGTAGCAGGACAGCTAACAAGATCAGAGGACTACGCGGCGGGACTACATATTTATACACCGGCGGGCCTGAGAGCTCGCGCGGACGTCTCGTTCGATGGGTGCCGCCGGCAGCCGCTCGACGCCCCTCGTGGAGACAACTCGCATCCACGACTACTCCAGGTTGCTTCGCCCGCGGGTTTTCAGCATCATCTTCTTCAGCGATCTCCGTTGGGAACTCATGGTGTCCCAGGCTAGTACCGACGAGGAGGGCTTACCCAACTACCTGTTCCGGGACCAGCTCCTAGGCACGGCCTGCCGCACCGATGTTTCCATAGGTATAGAGATCCTTGACGAGACTGGCGAGGACACCGTTTTCCATAAGGAGACCCGCCGGCCGCCCGGGGTTCACGATGACCGGAAGCTCGACGCTGCTCATGATTAGGAGGGAGCTGGAGGCATCGTCGTGCGTCCGCAACGACAGCTTCACCGTCAGATGCACTATGACTATGAAGCAGCATCGAGACTTGTCCAGATCCAAGGAACTCGCGGCCTCGGATGCCATGGCCGGGTCCCACATACTCGCCATCGCCAGCGTCTACAAGCTCAAGGTAGAGCTCCGGGACGGGGAATACGCCTACTCCACACAATTCGCTGTTGGGGGGTGCACATGGTACCTCAAATTCCACCCATACTACTCCGGATTTGCCTTGCACCTCGTCCGCGCGAGTAAGCATACGGATGAGATGCCGGCGACAGTGGACCTCTGTTATGAACTCGAGGGGTTGGTAAACTTTGAGTCCCAGAAGATGACACACACGTTTCACTATGACAATAATCACTTATTTTGGTACCCACTGGAGCTGCCGAGCACGTCGGTCATGCACGACGACTGCCTACTTGTTCGGTGCCGCCTCACCGTTATCCCCCCTACGGCGATGTCAATTCCAGCGGTCATCTCGCACACCGAATCAATATTAACTCCTCTACTCAGCGCTGTGTATATGTGATTGCAGAGATGACATCTATTTGGATTAGCAAAATTTTCTTATACTTGTCGTCAACAGTGCAATTCTTGATGAATAATGAACGGTACCATTACCATGTGACATATGTGGTAAGCAAACGAAACTATTCTAAAAGAGCCATACCATTATATTCGTACTGGTATTGGTTTTCATTTTATCAACCCTCTATTTTGAATTCCCTAAAAAAACCTCTATTTTGAATTGGTGGTGTGACCTGTAGTTGTTTTCCGCATGTTAAATATGTATTTTTGTAATATCTCTATCTTTCTCTCATTGTCTATGTCCCTTGACCTTCCATATACGCCAAACATTTATTGATGTATATTACTATCTAGAGTTGCCAAAATATTCTATCTCCTAACAATCAGTGAAGCCTATGATTGCCCGGATTGTTGAATGTTGTTAATTAAAATAGTAATTCATTTTTCTTAACAATGTTGGACCTGTTGATTTCCTGGTTCATCAATCATCATGCTACTGATCTACGTTTACATATAACTTCATTTATATTTTATTAAAGGACCCTTTGGATGCACGTGGTTCAAAATTAATGCCTAATTGAACATATAAACCTCGCTAGGCTACCCGCCTAGCGAGGGCACCTGCGAGCGCCGGCGATTCTGGATCGAGCGATCCTTTTACTGTGGTGCTTTTTACCCTGATGGAAGCTGGTCAACCGTTGGTCTCTTTCTCACGCACGATCTCATTCTGGCGCTGGATGACCTGTGGGCTCGTTAGCCTGTGGGGTCTAGTGAACGGAGAGTGGGCTGCTCATGGGCTTGCGTCGGCAGAGGAGGATAGAAACGTGGGGATGGGCTGCGTGCGTGCAGTAAAACCTAGCCTCCCTTGTTCTCCCCCTCTCGCGCCGCTCATCTGCACCTCATCCCACGCGCCTTCTCGCTCGCCGCCGCTGTGGCCTCTTCCTGCTCCGCCCTCATCCCATGGCGTGTCCTGTGCGCGAGAGGCCGCCACCTCTCCTCACCTTCTCCTCGCTTCCCGGTCTGAAGCGAAGGGATTGACGCGGCGACAGTCAGCTGCGCCGCCGGGGTTAACTCCAGTTCATCGTCAATGGAAGGAGGGGAGCAGCAGCCGCCTCCCTCTCGGCCTCCCTGTCTCTTCGGAGCCGCCGCTCTCGGAGTCCTTCCCAGCCATCCGAGGATCTCCCATCCCATCGCGAGCCGGATTTCAGTGGCATGGGAGGAGAAAAATCGATGATGCATCAAGGTCCCCGCCACCTCTTTTGCGGTGCAGCACAACGGCCTCTGCAGAAGATAAGCGGCAGTTGTCTCATCTCCTTTTCAATCACAACTCCTGCGACCTTTAATCTCAACAGCATAGCCCTCAGTTGTTAGGGATGGTTTGCTCGTGCTTGTGGTGGTTGGCCACATCCCAGCAGCGTGTGGGAGCCGCTGTTTTCAGTCAGAGCTGGGTCTCCTTGCCATTCATCAACAGCCTGTCTGCAAGTATGGTAGCTCCTACTCTTCTATTTCATATTGATGAAAAAGGAGAGGCACAAGATGAAAAAGGAGAGGCGCAAATCTTCAGACCTTTGCTTCCGTAGTTTCACTGAACTGAACTTCTCTAAAATATACACCAACCAGAGCTTAGTCTTAGATATTTTGTTTGTAATTTAAATTTTCTCAGAGTGATTACTCCACCGTCACAATGATGTTTATAGTGGCAAAATGATTGTATATGTATGATTGATTGATACAAAAGCTAGACAGTTATGTCGATCCTTTTATCTTGACACTTTCCTTTTATGTATCTACTAAAGATAAGGGAGAACCTTTTATCTTGACTGAATTGTTGTTTGAGAGAAAACAGAAAGATGAAGGCGATGAAGAGGATACATGAGCGGTCAAGTCGGCGTGAGGTGGAGAAGATGTGGCGTTTCTGTCGGCGGTGCTGGGCTAGCAACATCAGGCAGTGGACTACGGGGAGCTGCCGCGGGTGGTGGCTACAGTTTCCACAAGAGTGGGGTGGGGGTGGCACACGTGGGGGCAACGACAGCAAGTGGATCCACACCGCTGAGGTGGACAACAACTCCGAGAAGGTGATGACCTTGCTTGCCGTCGTGAGCTTTGCTCTTCTCTTCTTGGCCTGTTCAAGTGCTAATTATTAATTGCTTGTTGGGGTTGATCATTGATTAGGCCACAACAGCAGAGGAGTGGGATCGGTGAGAAGATTGAAGGTGTTGCGGACCCTGATACTCAATTCCAACAAGGTCATGACCTTTTTCCTTCTTTCTTTGTCGGTGGATTTGCTGCTGCTGAGTTCGTGTTTGTGATGAAATTAATGAGTTAATGTTTGCACTGGTTTGCATGTTATAGATTAACAAGGCATCTATGCTTGAAGAGGCCATTGAGTATGAGAAGCACTTGTATCTGCAAGTACAAGTTAGTAAGCATGACTGGATGCATGGTTGGATGATGAGCTTAGATTGAGGGAGATGGTGGTCTCATCGACGATGTATGCATGTAAGATCTCTATGATTAGGGCCCAGTGCTCAGTTAATTTATGAGTGATGGAGTTCGTCAAATAAATGTGAACCACATCATAGGAAGGGGTGTTATTCTAGCTTTAGTCGATGTCAGTTCATATATCATTCCAACGGTTTTACTTCCATATCACAGGTTTTCCCAAACCAAATAATATTAGTAATGCCACATGTATACAATCAGTGTCTATTCATTTGTTTTGTTTCCACTTCCATTTTATTGCCAGCAAGCAACACTGACCTCAGACATCTACTACTCATTGCCTTTGCTATACGGATTTATATAAAAATACGAAATTTAGCCTGCCATGTATGTGAACATTTCTTCTGTTACAAGGGCTCTCCAGGCTTATGATCTTTCTAGGATAATTGATTGTTGAATCTGAAGGTATATAATCAGTTTGTTAACTCATGTATCTTTATGCATTTTTGTTCATCCTCAAAATATTGTTGCTTACTTTCCTTGTCCTACATTTGTGAGGTTGCTGAGGAGGTTCAGTGTGTGTAAATTAAGAAAACAATTTATAATCTGTGATGTGATCACTGCATTTTTATTTAGTATATGTGATCCCCTCAAGTAGGGAAGTATTGAATGCACCTCTCTGGCATGCACTTTTTTATTGCATCGTGTAAAGATATGTGGTGTGAGGGGAAGGAGAAATCCGGGAGCTCATATTTTAAAGTGATGGCCGCGCTGACAATGCAGCCATTATTTGGGCAAGTATACTTAAAACAGGAATTGCATGCAGTTTAATGACTATATGGTTGGTGAATCACTGTCAGTATACTGGATCTAATCTAGCAACTGGTGAGATCATGGTAATGTAGGTGACTGATGTTAGCAAGTTTAAATTGATTACCCCTGGGACGACGATCTCCATCTCCTTATTGTGGACGTCATGGTTCAATAGTGGGGGCCTGGGGGCAACTCTCTTCTACCATGTATGTTGAATGCATTCCATCTGAAACAACGTTAAGTGCGTGCTTAGAGCAGGTAAGACAATGGTGGCTGCGTGGTTGGTTGACATATCGTGATCGCTGGCCGATGCCATGTATTGCTGGATTGACGAGCTTCATTGAGCACTATGCGGTGGGTGCACCCACCGATCCTATCTATTTCTGTCAAAGTTGGTAACTAAAGCAGTAAGTTAAACTTGAAGGGAAGCTCCAACCATCAACAATCTGCCATTCTCCTCCTTGACGGTGCACGGCGCCCCCACAACAAATGTAGCACATAAGCGGCGTCCATGAAAAACCAGCGCCTAATCCAACGACATCTTTGCTCAAGAAACACCGTACTGGACACAGCCCATGACAACAAACAACAAATCCAATACCAGAGGAAACAATACAAACTAGGTCGCACGTAGGGCGAAGCAGCAGGCCGAGCAGACGCAGGGCGAGATCGATGACCAGAACAGCGACGGCGCAGCAGGCCGAGCAGACGCAGGGCGAGATGGATGACCAGAACAGCAACAGCGCAGCAGGCCGAGATGGATGACCAGAACAGCAACGACGCAGTTCGTGTGGACGGCGAAGCAGCACCCAAGGAGCAACATCGGAAGTAGCACTGATAGCGGGAACAACACGACGGCGGGGATCCTCCAGCCACAGCTTGGAACCGAGGCGTACCCAGCACCCCAAATCGCCAATCTCCACTGTTTAGAGCTTTGCCGAGTCGCTAACCCGTTGAGAAGACACGCTCACAGGGAAACCCATACACATACCCGACAAGCGGCTTGGACCAGCGGCCAGCTGGAGATTAAAGCTTGCTGAGAGGACATGCGCACACACACCCGACACGCTGCATGTCCTTGCAGCCACAAGGCGACGAGCGCACTACAGCTCCCGCATGGTCACAGGCGAACGTGCCTTTTTCTATGCCATGGTTGTCGTGATTTTTTAGTGGGATGGTAGTATGGTTAATAATACAACAATATCCTATAAGGCCTTCGTTTCTAAATATAAGTCACGAAGCAAAATGAGTGAACCTACACTCTAAACTATGTTTATATACATATGTATGTAGTTCATCTTGAAATCTCTACAAAGACTTACATTTAGAAACAGAGGGAGTACGTTATTAATAGTTGGCCCATCATATAACCTCACAAAGTGTTGAGTCTTGTGCTGCAGCCGGCTACTAATCAACAATCCGCTTCTCTTCTCTCTCCTTCAACTAAGCAAATATATAATATTTTAGTCCTTATAGCCTGCTTATGTACCTTATTGTACTTGCTCTTATGTCGGCGTGCCAAACGGGCCATCGTGCCAGCCCGTTTAGCGAGGGGCCGAGCCTGGCCTAGGAAGGTCACGGCCCGAATACTTAGCGTGCCTGACCGGGTCGTGCCGTGCCTGGCGCTTTTAACCCAAGCCGGGCCGTGCTGGGCCGGGTCGGTCCACTTGGCCAGGTTTGCACACACCGAAGCCCACACACACACACGACATGAGTAATGCTGTGGCCCACAACGCGTCCACCCTTGAACAGCGGGCGCCACCAAGCAAACGCATCTATTTCCAGTGAGTTTTTCTTTTTGAGGGTCTATATTCTTAGGGAGTTTTTTTTCCACAGAAACAAATGTGACGATCCAGTCAAAATCATACCGCTCAATTGAACGAGGGAGTTCCTACCCATATGAACTTTCTTTACAAAAAAATTAGATCAATTATAAAAGTTCATCAGAAGTACAAAACATCTCAAACATACTAAAATTTTCATAGAGATTCCGGGACCACCAAACGACAACTATTGTTGTCAGAACTCCTAGATAAAGCCACACACAATTAGATAAACTTCATAATCTTACTGCTTGTTTGCAGATGCTCCCAGTCAAACATGAATAACTCGACGGTACCAATGGTGTTGACATCAACCATATGACTCAGGCTCATGCCAATAGTTATCGCCATGGTAAGTGTGTTATTCCAATTCCAGATAATTCACATCATTCCACCCCAGCTTAATACCCCTCTTGCTTGTCATTTATAGAACCGCCGCCCTGCCGCAAGCACAAGCAGCCCCTAGCATATATTCATCGCCCACACAAGGCTGGGCAAGTCCCAAAGTTCAAAGGGGAAAAAATCCATTTCAAAGCTGGGAAATACATTACTTGCGGTAAAAACTCTTATTACTTTCCTGTTTGCAGCAACTCCTCCGACAAATACTAAATACTATAGTTCTGTGTAAATTGGCAGGCAAGCCCGGTGAGCACTACTTAGATGAGTTTGCTGCCCACTGCATGTGGGGAAATATATTTAAGCTGTATAACAAAAATGTTGGCAATCTGCGAAATATCATCAAAGACAAGAAAACACCTGACCATTACTATGTATGCCACATGACAGAAATATTTGCTACTGATGGCAAAAGAATGGTAATCTTAAACAAATGCATTCTTGTGTTTCCTACCGGAATATGCTGGCAAACTATATACTGAATAACCTTTTATCCTCATTTGCAGTACTTTAGCACACACTTCTCTAAGAGAAGCCTCTTCCCGCACATGGATGTTGATCATGATGAACTACCAATCAGTACAGGAGACGGGACCACCAGTGTCACGGCCTGCTTTATCAAGGGCGTCGACAACAGAGCTACAATCACAAAGAATTAGAGCAGCTTCTTCCATAAGGCAAACATGAAGAAAGGGCGTGCATATGCTTTCGCCTTCAAGTGCACGTCTAAGGGCCTCTGCATGATTGTCTATCCAATCTAAGCATATCACCATAGTCCTTTGCTACATATCTTGGTATTACTATAAGTACCTATCCAGACTTTTATATCTGGCATCATTTTGGATCTTATGTAAAAAAAATATGACAATCATGTCCGCATGACTATCATCAATCCGTACTTATTTTCATATGTTTCCTTCTGTGTCTACATATTTTAATGCACACTCTTTCAATAATTGGCTTGCTCTCGGCCTTTGCGCCATGGGCCCAACGGGTCATCTAGTATATAGAACAATTAAAGCGGCTAAGCTAGGCCTCACGGTGTGTTTGAAGTGTTCTGCGTGAGATGCTTCCCTGGTTGACGCGCTTTTTTTTTTCAATCTCGGCTTTGTACCTTTTTTTTTGTCTTGGGCCGATTTGGCCTGTCCACGTTATGTGCATTTGCCACGTTTGCTATCTTGCCTACTTGTTCACGACAACGGAACAAGTAGGCCGGTCAACAACAACCACCTACTTGTTCGGTGCCACCTCGTCATTATTCCTGCTGCAGCTATTCAAGTTCCAACCTTCATCTCCCACCGAATCATCGGTACTAACTCCTCTACTGAGCACCATGTATATATGATTGAGAGATGATATCTATTTGGATTATAGAAAACCCATGCAAGCAAACATGCGATTATTTTATTCATCTAATAGACACTTAGTGCAATTGCTGATCCATAGCATTTAATTCCTAGTTAGCAAACAAGTGTACAATCTGTCCCCTTCAGGGTTCAAGTTGACATCCAGGAAATGATTATTTCAAGGTATCAGTGGTTGTAGTCGTTGCTAGGTGTAATTTTAGTTATTTCTGGTGTTTGATATACATATATTTATACATGGTCCAGCGCATGGACATACATACAGTATATAGGGAGGGCAGGTCTGATCGCTTGCTTGCTCGCTCGCGCGGACGTACGGGTGGCGGTCAATGAGTGTCGCCGGCAGCCACTCGACGCCCCTCATGAAGACAACTCGCATACACGACTACTCAAGGTTGCTTCGCCCGCGGGTTTTCACCATTTTCTTTCGGGATCTCCGCTGGCAACTCATGGTGTCCCCGCCTGGTACCCACGAGGAAGGCTTACCCGACCCAACTGCTTGGATGTCTCTGTCGAAATCGACTGCTGGTTCCAGCACCAGCTCCTAGGCACGGCTTGCCACCCCGACGTCTCCATAGGAATAGAGATCCTTGACGAGACCGGCGAGCACACCGTTTTCCATGTATAGACCCTCCCAGGGTTCACGATGACCGGGAGCTCGACGCTGCTCGTGAGTAGGAGGGAGTTGGAGGCGTCGTTGTGCGTCCGCGACGACAGCTTCACCGTCAGGTGCACTATGACTACGAAGCAACATCGAGACTTGTCCAGATCCAAGGAGCTTGCGGCCTTGGATGTCATGGCCGGGTACCGAGCAGGAAAATCGGTTACCAGGCAGTAACTGCAAATCCCAATAAATACCCCATGAGAAATTACCTTACTGAGCAAAAATCTTAAAAAAAAAATTTACTTTCAGTGATTTTGGAAAACAACTGTCTCGATTCAAAATTCAGTAAAAAAAATCTTCTGGTAACCGCCCCATATTTTTGGGTTACAACGTTAACCTCAAGTCGTGGCGCATGGTACATGGTCAGATCAGGGCATGCGAGATGCTGCAGTAAAGAAAACACATACATATTTCTTCATGAATTCGTTGCCACTGCACGATCCAAACGAACTCTAGCATTAGCAGAACCCGATTATCATAGGTGTATGGCACTCCTGCAAATCCAAAGTCAACCTGCTCGCACAGTATAAGAGTATGCTGAAATGCTGCCATCAACGACGAGGGGCGAGGGGTAAGTGACATATGCTCGAAATTCCACAGCGCCTCATTGAAATCACCTATTACAAGCCACAATCAATCTGACACCGCCTTCAAACCTTGTAGAGTAGACCACATAAAATGACGATTTTCAACTATTGCTTGGATGGCTGGTGTGACAAGTAGCCAACTCTTGTGAAATTTCGTTTGGATAAGTCAATTTTCTAGCCATTGGATCAAATCTTTAAAATCAAATGTGTGCCCTTCTTCTTCCTTCAGCTTTCTTCCTCCTTCAACCGTTTCTTCTCCCACGAAATAGACTTACCCAAATTTCGAATTCAATTAACTTACATAAAACTATTGTGGAAAAAAATGACTGACCGAAATATAAGTTTGAGTCAACTTACACCTAGCCGGTCCCTACAACAATTAACCAGGGGCAACTACGTCTATCTACCTCGTCCTGAGCGCGCTGGACGATAATGCTAAGGCTAGTCATAGTGGGGAGTAACTTAGACTAGTAACATGCATATGTTACTAGTCTATGTTACTACATTCATAGTGGGGAGTAACATATAGTTAGTATCATGTAAGCCATCATTTATTAAGACGTAGACTCATTTTTGTAAAATATTGTGGAAGTGTTAAACCCTTTTCTCGAGCCGCACTGTATATATTGAGGCAATGCCTTGAGTTACACGTTGATGGAGATTGCTAGGATACACCACGAGAGATTTACAGAAGGTCGGTAGAATAGAACAGAAGAAGAGATCGAAAGAGATTACAAAGGTTTAAACATCTTCTCTTATCTCTACAAGACTATTCTAACACTCCCCCTCAATCTAAACCTTAGAGCATCTCCAGCTGTTGGCCCCCCAGGAGGCATAAAAATCGTCGCCTGGGGGCGAGCCGGCGGTAAAATCGGCGATGGGGGCGGTTGGGCATCCAGCCGTCGCCCCCAGGCGCCGATATCGGCCCATTCGCGGCCGCTTTTTGGCCCAGATAAATAGAAAAATGGCCCGATATCGGCGAGAAGGCCCATATTCGGCGTGGTTCGGCGTTGAATTCTCAACATAAATAATTTTTTATCGCATAGTTCATCACAGAAAATCAAATAATTCAAGAAAATAGTGCAACAACAAATAGTTCAATACAAATTATATAGTTCAAAAAATAAAAACTCATCACACATCGAGCTAGGCGTCGCCCTTGATCCTCCATAGGTGCTCCACAAGATCCTACTGTAGTTGATGATGCACTTGTGGGTCTCGGATCTCCTGACGCATACTGAGGTAGGCAGTCCAGGTTGCCGGTAGCTGATGATCAACTTTGGCTAGAGGACCCTGCCTGTAGTATGGTTCAGTGTCAAACACTGGCTCTTCCTGCTCGCTCTCGACGATCATGTTGTGCAAGATGACACAACAAGTCATGATCTCCCACATTTGATCTTTCGACCAGGTCTGAGCAAGGTACTGGACAACAGCAAATCAAGATTGGAGCACACCAAATGCTCGCTCGACATCCTTCCTGCAAGCCTCCTGCACCTTGGCAAAGTGGGACTTCTTGCCTCCTGGCACAACATTTGAGATAGTCTTCACAAATGTAGACCATCTCGGATAGATGCCATCAGCTAAGGTAGTACCCCTTGTTGTAGTGCCGCCCATTGATCTCGAAGTTCACCGGAGGAGAATGACCTTCAACAAGCTTGGCAAACACAGGGGAGCACTGCAGCACGTTGATGTCATTGTGAGTTCCTGGCATACCAAAGAAGGAGTGTCAAATCCAGAGGTCCTGTGTTGCCACCGCCTCAAGTACCACACTGCAATCGCCTTTGGCGCCTTTGTACAACCCCTCCAAGCAAATGTTCAGTTCTTCCATTTCCAATGCATGCAGTCGATGCTTTCAAGCATCCCAGGAAATCCTCTTGCTGCATTCTGTGCTAGGATCCGAGCAGTGTCTTCCGCATTGGGTGTTCGAAAGTATTGCGGTCCAAACACTGCCACCACTGCCCGACAGAACTTGTAGAAACACTCAATGGTGGTGGACTGGGCCATGCGCCCATAGTCGTCGAGTGAATCACCGGGAGCTCCGTATGCAAGCATCCTCATTGTTGTCGTGCACTTCTGGATTGAGGTGAATCCAAGTTTGCCGGTGCAATCCTTCTTGCACTTGAAGTAGCTGTCGAACTCCCGGATGGAATTCACAATCCTGAGGAAAAGCTTTCGGCTCATCCGATAACGACGCCGAAATTTTTTGTTGCCGTGTAGTGGAGCATCGGCGAAGTAGTCGGAGTAGAGCATGGAGTAGCCTTCGAGACGAAGCCGGTTCTTTGCTTTCATCCGCCCCGGCGCCGAGCCACCTCGCTGCGGCTTTTCATTGCTCGCCAGCAGGCCGGCGAGGGCGGCAAGGACCATGAGATGTTCCTCTTCCTGGACGTCGGCCTCGGCTTCCTCCTCCAGCAACGCGGCGAGCGCTTCCTCGTCGTCAGAGTCCATTACCGAGGCAGGCAAATCGCCGAACACCTTGCGGGTGCGGTGGGCGCGTGTGACGCCCCCGATTTGACCGTACACTAATCATGCACGCAAATGTGTACGATCAAGGTCAGGGACTCACGGGAAGATATCACAACACAACTCTACAACATAAATAAGTCATACAAGCATCATAATACAAGCCAGGGGCCTCGAGGGCTCGAATACAAGTGCTCGATCACAGACGAGTCAGCGGAAGCAACAATATCTGAGTACAGACATAAGTTAAACAAGTTTGACTTAAGAAGGCTAGCACAAACAGGAATACAGATCGAACGAGGCGCAGGCCTCCTTCCTGGGATCCTCCTAACTACTCCTGGTCGTCGTCAGCGGCCTGCACGTAGTAGTAGGCACCTCCAGCGTCGTAGGTGTCGTCGTCGACGGTGGCGTCTGGCTCCTGGACTCCAACATCTGGTTGTGACAACCAGATAGAAAGGAAAGGGGGAAAAGAGGGAGAGAAGCAACCGTGAGTACTCATCCAAAGTACTCGCAAGCAAGGAGCTACACTACATATGCATGGGTATATGTGTAAAGGGGCATATCAGTGGACTGAACTGCAGAATGCCAGAAATAAAGGGGGATAGCTAGTCCTGTCGAAGACTACGCTTCTGGTCATCTCCATCTTGCAGCATGTAGAAGAGAGTAGATTGAAGTCCTCCAAGTAGCATCGCATAGCATAATCCTACCCGGCGATCCCCTCCTCGTCGCCCTGTTAGAGAGCGATCACCGGGTTGTATCTGGCACTTGGAAGGGTGTATTTTATTCAGTATCCAGTTCTAGTTGTCATAAGGTCAAGGTACAACTCCGGGTCGTCCTTTTACCGAGGGACACGGCTATTCGAATAGATAAACTTCCCTGCAGGGGTGCACCACATAACCCAACACGCTCGATCCCATTTGGCCGGACACACTTTTCTGGGTCATGCCCGGCCTCGTAAGATCAACACGTCGCAGCCCCACCTAGGCTCAACAGAGAGGTCAGCACGCCGGTCTAAACCTATGCGCGCAGGGGTCTGGGCCCATCGCCCTATGCACACCTGCACGTTGCGTACGCGGCCGGAAGCAGACCTAGCCCCCTTAATACAAGCGCGAGCTTACGGTCCAATGCGGCGCGCGCCACTCAGTTGCTGACGTCAAAAGAGCTTCGGCTGATACCACGACGTCGGGATACCCATAACTACTCCCACGTAGATGGTTAGTGCGTATAGACCAAATGGCCAGACTCAGATCAAATACCAAGATCTCGTTAAGCGTGTTAAGTAACCGCGAACGCCGACCAGGGCCAGGCCCACCTCTCACCTAGGCGGTCTCAACCTGCCCTGTCGCTCCGCCACAAAGATCCACTCGCGGGTACTCCTACGAGCCGACCCGACTTTAGTCATCACATGTGTCATGTATATAGTATATAAGTATATACTCGTGATCACCCCCCAGGTGATCACGGCCCGGTAGTATAGCACAGCAGACGGACAAGAATGTAGGGCCACTGATGGAAAACTAGCATCCTATACTAAGCATGTAGGATTGCAGGTAAAGGTAACAACAGTAGTAGCAAGGATAGGCTATGCATCAGGATAGGATATCGAAAAGCAGTAACATGCTACACTACTCTAATGCAAGCAGTATAGAGAAGAATAGGCGATATCTGGTGATCAAGGGGGGGCTTGCCTGGTTGCTCTGGCAAGTAGGAGGGGTCGTCGACTCCGTAGTCGAATTGGGCAGCAGCAGTGTCGGTCTCGTAGTCTACCGGAGAGAAGAGGGGGGAAGAAACAGTAAATACAATGCAAACATAAGCATGACGATGCGTGACATGAAAATGAGCGGTGCTAGGTGTGTCCTAACGCGACAGTAGATGGTATCGGCGAAGGGGGGAACATCCAGGAGGTATTCCCGATGTTTCGCGTTTTCGGACGGATGGACCGGAGGGGGAAAGTTGCGAGTTCGATAGGTTAAGGAGGTGTGGTGGACGAACGGACTGCATATCCGGATTCGTCTCGTCGTTCTGAGCAACTTTCATGTTGAAAATATTTTAATCCGAGTTACGGATTAGAAGATATGATTTTCTAAATATTTTATTAATTTCTGCAATTTAATTAATTATTTAATTTAATTCGAAATTTGAATTTATGACATCAGCATGATGTCATGCTGACATCAGCAGTCAACAGGGGTTGACTAAGTCAACTGACATGTGGGTCCAGTGGGACCCACCTGTCATCCACTGTTTAGATTAATTAGGGCTTAATTTAAATAATTATTATTTAATTAAATTAAACAGGATTAATTAACTTAATTAATTTAGTTAATTAATTAATTAATTAAAATTATTTTTATTTTTATTTTCTTTATTTATTTATTTATTAATTTTTATTAATTAATTTATTTTTTATTATTATTTTTATTATTATTTATTTTTATTTTTATTATTTTTTTTGTAAACGTTCTGGGGCGCTGGGGCCCGTTTGTCATTGGGCCAGGGGGTCAGGCCCAGTGGCCAGTGGCTCAGGTGGGGCGAGGCCCACCTGGCAGTGGCCCAGAGGGGCGAGGCCCACTAGGCAGTGGCCCAGGTGGCACTGCGGCTACGGGCGCAACGGGCGGGGCGCTGGGCGCGCACGGCGCACGCCGGCGCCGGCGGCCAGGGTCAGGGGAGGCGGGGCTCCGACGAGCCACCGGAGGTGGGGCAGAGGGGCGAGGCCTCCGCGGCGACGGGGCGGAGATCGGCGGAGGGGAGGCTGCGGGCGTGCGGGCGGGGTCGCCGAAGGAGGGAAGGGCGTCGGGGCCGGAGCGGCTGGAACGGGACGGCGGCGGCACAGCCCGCGGGCAGGGCGGCACGTAGAGGAGCGCGGCGGACGCGAGCCCGTCCGGAGCTCGGGCGCGGGGCGCACGGGGGAAAGGGGGGCGCGGGGCGCGAGGTCGACGCGGGCGCGCAGGTGAAGGCCGTGCGGGCGCGCGGGCGTGGCCAGGCGCGGCGGGGGCGCGTCTGGGCGCGCCGGAACGCGAGCGGGGCGGCGGTGACCGAGAGGAGAGGGGGCGAGGGAGAGAGAGGAGGGGCGAGGCTCGGCGGTGCTCACTGTGGCCGTAGGGGGTCTGGCAGCGGGGCGCGGGGAGGGTGACGGGGACGACGGGCGAGGCGGAGAAGGGGGAAGCAGGCCGGCGGGGGCGTGCTCCGGCGAGTCGAGGGCGAGGCCGGCGTGGGCGGTCGAGCGCGTCGGCGACGGTGGTCTCCTCCCGATCCAGATCGGGGGAGGCAGGGGGGAGGTGAGATATTTCGGGGGGGAGTGGGGTGGCTGTCGGTGGGGGTGAGGGGATAAGGTAGGCTAGACGGGCCAGGGGGAGCTGGGCCTTTCGGCCGGGGGGGGGGGAATGGTGCTGGCCGGCTGGGCCTGGGGTTGGCCCAGTTGGGCCAGGTCCAGTGGGGGGGCTTTTGTTTTTTTTTTGTTTTCTGTTTTGTTTGCATTTTCTTTTATTTATTTTCTTTCACCTTTTAATCCATTTTAAAATACTTAGGCATTTTCTAAGAAGGAGTTTTCTCCACAATAATTACCAGTGTAATATTTGGCACCCACCGAACATTTTTTGTTTAAATTTTTGAAAACTTTTATTTTCCACTTTAAATTTAATTGAAGTTTGAATTAGGAGTTTGAAAAGAAATGTGATTCCAATGTGATCAAGCCCTGTTTAGCAACATGATTAGCTTAATCACAGAGAGTTACTGTAGCATGATTCTCGGGGTGTTACAAATCTCCTCCACTACAAGAAATCTCGTCCCGAGATTTAGGAGGTAGAAGGAAACAGTGCGGGGTATTCTTCGCGCAGACGATCCTCTCGTTCCCAAGTGGCCTCATCTTCAGAATGGTGCGACCACTGGACTTTGAGAAACTTGATCGCCTTCTGACGTGTGCGGCGTTCAGCTTGGTCGAGAATGCGGACCGGATGCTCCTTATAGGAGAGGTCTTGCTGCAATTCGAGCACTTCATGATCCACAGCTCGGATTGGGTCCTTGAAGCAACGGCGGAGCTGTGACACATGGAACACATCGTGAACCTGAGAAAGGTTCGGCGGTAGCTCCAGTTGGTATGCCACTTTTCCACGCCTTTCGAGAATAGTGAATGGGCCAATATAGCGAGGAGCTAGTTTGCCCTTGATCCCGAAGCGGTGAGCACCCTTCATAGGTGTGACTCGAAGATAAGCCTTTTCGCCAGGTTGATAGACCATGTCTTTATGATGACGGTCATACTGACTCTTCTGACGTGACTGAGCAGTCTTGAGATTCTCACGAATAATGCGGACTTGTTCTTCGGCATCTTGGATAATATCCGGACCGAAGAGTGGACGTTCCCCAGTTTCTGACCAGTTCAGAGGGGTTCGGCACTTTCGTCCATATAACACTTCGAAGGGGGCCATCTTCAGACTAGCTTGATAGCTATTATTATAAGAGAACTCAGCATACGGGAGAGATTCCTCCCATTTCTTGCCGAAGGAAATAACGCAAGCTCGAAGCATGTCTTCGAGAACTTGGTTGACGCGTTCAACTTGCCCTTGCGATTGAGGATGAAACGCAGTACTGAATGACAGATGAGTTCCCATAGCTTCTTGGAAACTTGCCCAGAATCTTGAAGTGAATAAGCTGCCACGGTCTGAGCTGATAACCAATGGAATACCGTGGAGTGAAACAATCCTGGACATATAGAGCGTTGCCAACTGGCTAGCAGTGATCGTTTCTTTGACTGCCAGAAAATGTGCAACTTTGGAAAGCCGGTCAATGACGACAAGAATAGCATCATTACCTTTCTGTGATTTGGGAAATCCAGTGACGAAGTCCATCTCAACATGGTCCCATTTCCATTCAGGAATAGAGATAGGTTGCAGAGTTCCAGCAGGCCTTTGATGTTCTGCTTTGATACGACGGCAAACGTCACACTCAGCAACATAACGAGCAATGTCTTGCTTCATATTAGACCACCAGAATCTCTGACGGATGTCTTGGTACATCTTTGTACTACCAGGATGGATACATAGAGGCGTATCATGAGCTTCTTTCATAACTTCCTGTGTCATATCCAGGTTTTTCTCTGCACATGGCACCACTAGGCGGCCCTTGAAGTATAAGGTGCCATCTTCAGCAATGGTGAAGAATGAGGGCTTTCCTTCTGCGAGGTAGCGCTTAATCTTGTGGGCTTCAGAGTCATACTTCTGTAGCCTTTTGATGCTGTCCTCGAGATCTGGTTTAGCAACTAGGGTATTGAGGGAACCCTGGGTAACAACGTGGAGGTTCACCTTGCCAAACTCCTTAGGAGGGGGAGCGAGTGCACCCGGAGGAACAATATGGAGGTTCAGCTTCCTGAATTCTTCAACAAGCGAGGGCTGAACTTTGTGAACCTGGAGGTGGTTGCAGTAAGACTTGCGGCTCAAGGCATCAGCCATTACATTAGCCTTGCCTGGCGTATAGGAAATACCCAAGTCAAAGTCTGCAACAAGCTCCATCCATCTCTGCTGACGGAGGTTCAGGTCTGGCTGAGTAAACAGATACTTCAGACTTTGGTGGTCAGTGAAGATCTCGCAACGATTACCGAGAAGGTAATGTCGCCACTGCTTCAGCGCATGAATGACAGCAGCAAGTTCGAGGTCATGAACTGGGTAGTTCTCTTCGTGAGGGCGCAATTGCCGAGAGGCATAAGCAATCACTTTGCGGTCTTGCATTAGGACACAGCCTAATCCTTGACGGGAAGCGTCGCAGTAAATGACGAAGTCCTTCTTAGTATCAGGTGGAGCTAGAACTGGGGCAGAAGTCAACTTGTCTTTGAGTGCCTGGAAACTTTCCTGACATTTGTCTGTCCATTGGAACTTGACACCCTTATGCAACAGGTTAGTCAGAGGCCTGGCGATCTTAGAGAAGTTCTCGACGAATCGACGGCAATAGCTGGCGAGACCGAGAAAACTTCTGACTTGCTTAACGTTCTTGGGAGGAGTCCAATCAAGAATAGCCTGAACTCGCTCAGGGTTGACGGCAATACCATCCTTAGAGATGACATGCCCAAGATAGGTTACTTCCGGTAGCCAGAATTCACATTTGGAGAACTTGGCATATAGTTGATGTTCTCGTAGCTTCTCCAGCACAAGTCGAAGATGTTCAGCATGTTCTTCTTCGTTCTTGGAAAATACCAGGATATCATCCAGATAAACCACGACGAACTTGTCGAGGTAATCCATGAATATATAGTTCATCAGACGAGAGAAGGTGGCTGGAGCATTGGTTAAACCGAAAGACATGACGGTGTACTCGTATGAACCATAGCGAGTCACGAAGGCGGTCTTTGGGATATCCTCTTCTCGAACACGGATCTGGTGGTAGCCCAACCTCAAGTCGAGCTTAGAGAACACTGACGAACCCGCCAGTTGATCATACAGATCATTGATCCGAGGAAGAGGGTATTTATTCTGAATGGTAGCTTGGTTTATAGGACGGTAGTCTTGAACTAACCGGTTTGTCCCATCCTTCTTCTTGACAAAGAGAGAAGGTGCTCCCCAAGGAGAGCAACTTGGGCGAATGAATCCTTTGCGAAGAGATTTGTCGATTTCCTCCTTAAGCTCAAGGAGTTCATGCGGCGGCATTTTGTAGGGCCGCTTGGCTATAGGAGTGGTGCCTGGTTTCAAGTCGATGATGAATTCGACAGCTCTAGCAGGGGGAATCCCTGGAAGTTCTTCAGGGAAGACGTCGAGGAATTCACGCACGACGGGAATGTTTTCAATGCCCTCGAGTGGTGCAGCGTTCAATGCATTCAATGCATAGAGCCTTGCCTCGGCATTTTGCACCAGATTAGCTTGGTAAGCAACTATTTCATCTGAAGGGTGTAGCAGATGGACGGTTTTAGTGGCGCAAACTATAGAAGCAGTATGCGCTTTCAACCAATCCATACCCAAAATGAGGTCGATGTTAGACGACTTCAGGATAATGGGAGAGGCATAGAATTCCAGCCCTTCGATTTCCACGGGGACATCGATGCCAACCAAGGAGGTTTGACACTGTCCCACGGGGGTTTTGACCAGTACCGAAGGTGTTCATCTCCTCACATTTAACGTCGTGCTTGTATGCAAAATCTTCTGACATGAATGAATGCGATGCACCTGTATCAAATAAAACGGATGCTGGTACTGAATTTACGAGGAGTGTACCCATCACAGTAGCAGGCTGGTCTTGAGCTTCGTTGAGATCAACGTGGTTGGCATGAGCACGACCATAAGGCTTAGCATTGTTGTTGCGGGGCTGGTTGTTACCACGGCCCGTTGCTGGAAGGGCCAGTTGATTCTGATTCTGATTGCAGTCCCTGGCACGGTGACCTGGTTGTCCACACTTGTAGCACAGACCATTATTGGGAGTGGGAACAGGAGCTTGGGACGGTGGAGCTGGAAGTCTTGACTGCCTAGATGGTGGTGGAGGCAGACGAGGTGCAGCATATGTCTGCCTTGGGGCAGATGCATTTGGACGGTACATGCTGTTCGGGATCCATATCTTACGCTTCTGTGCGGGCGAGCCCGAAGATGAGCCCGTGTCACGGTTGCGCCTGTGAGAGCTCTGGTATTCCTGCAGACCAGTTTCGACATTGATGGCCTTGTTCACCAAGGTGGCGAAATCAGCAAAGTCATGCACTAGAAGTGCGAGCTTGATGTCAGCTTGAAGGCCATCACGGAACTTCTCCTGTCTGCGTGCATCAGTTGCAATGTCCTCTTCAGCATAGCGGGACAAGTCCAGAAACTCCCGCTGATAAGCTTCGACAGTTTTGTTGCCTTGGGTGAGGTTGCGGAACTCACGCTTCTTCCGGTCCATGACTCCCTGAGGAATGAAGCGGGCACGGAAAGCTGCTTGGAAGTCTGGCCATGTGATGATTGTTCCAGCTGGCAGAGTACGCCTGTGGCTGTCCCACCATTGAGCTGCGGGTCCCTTCAAGAAGAAGGAAGCAAAGGTGACATAGCTGGCAGGGGCTACATCAGCAGACTCCATCTCATAGGTGATGTCACGGAGCCAGTCATCAGCATCCAGAGGCTGAGTTGAGCTGCGGTAGATGGTTGGGTTGAGGCGTATGAAATCTTGAAGAGTCACTTGGGCTGGCTGCTGGTTCATATTGGGGCGAGGAAACTGAGCCATCATATTTTCCATGAATTGGCGGTTCAGTTCAAACTGTTGGATCATACCAGCCATGTACTCAGGTGGTGGTGGGGCATCGCCACCACGACCACGACCACCTGGTCTAACCATCCTGCTAATATATAACAGGGGTAGTTCAGCATTGAGAAATATTTGCAAAGACAAGAATCATTCATGATGAAACATGCATAATGAAAGGAGCACGATAGCTACTACATAGTAGTCGGCATAACTTACAAAAGGGGTCATGCATAGAGTTCAGTACATAGAGTTCAGTACATGGACTAAAACATCATAGGCGGCACACAGGCTCGCGGCGAATGCATCTAACCCTACAAGCAAGCCTACATCAGTCCCAAGAGGTACTGTGGAGGTAATCGTAGCCCGACAGCTGGTAGTGAGGCAACGGATAGCCCTCCACGTCAGCAGACTGGGGGCCGCGGATACTCAGGTGTAGAGCCCGACGCTCAGGTGGCAGAAGAGGGCCAAGTGCGGGAGAGTAGCCTCCCACCTCTGGCCAACCGACACCGTGGGGCATCACGGTCCTGGCTGGGTAGATCGCAGTACGCGGTACCTGTCCAGATCGGACAAAGGGGTGCAGCAGTGTCAGGGCACGGTAAAGGTGCTGACGGGTGGTGTACATCTCGTGGCGAAGAGCTCGGTTAGCTCGATCCAGCCCATCAGCATGCAGAACCAGGTTCTGATGGTAGAAGGGCTCCCGGGTGACAGTGGAGTAGGCAGCAGTATAGTATCCCTCCGCACCAACATCGGATGCGATAGCAATGTGCCTGAAAGGGGAGGTGTCCAACTCCCGATACTCTCCACGAAGACGTGTCAGAGCAGCATAGGCAGCATCGTGGACAGCCATATCGATGGTCACACCAACACCATGTGCGGTGTGCAGCACAGTAGTGGAGTCATACTCCCGAGAGTAGAGGTGGACGATGGCACGGTACTGCTCCTGGTTAAAGTCCTGGTACTCCTCGTAGACGGTGTACTCAGGGTGCCAGCGATAACCCAGATAGGTCATCATCTCAGCTAGCACCGCAGGTGATCCCGAGGCACCAATGGCCGTCGTGTGGCGAACGACCTGCCTCGTGGGTTCCATCTGAAAGCAAAGACGTTTCAAAGGAGTCAAATGACAGTGTGTGAATTGTTCAAAATACTATTCTAAGAAACAACTATGGCTTATCCAACTTTGGGGTGAATGCGGTCACGGGATCCTAGTGTTAGAGTTAGTAAATTCGTTTAACCCGAGTAGAAGAGAGTTCAGAGTCCCAGAGTAAAGGTCGAGGAGTAAAAGATCCTAGTACCACCCAATGGCGACGTGGGCCCGTAAGACACACAGCCATGTTAGTAAAAGTTTTGTAATGTCTAGACTCGACTTCGGCCAAGGAGTGTGGAAAGGGGGATTCCTACAGGCAGTCGGCTCTGATACCAACTTGTGACGCCCCCGATTTGACCGTACACTAATCATGCACGCAAATGTGTACGATCAAGGTCAGGGACTCACGGGAAGATATCACAACACAACTCTACAACATAAATAAGTCATACAAGCATCATAATACAAGCCAGGGGCCTCGAGGGCTCGAATACAAGTGCTCGATCACAGACGAGTCAGCGGAAGCAACAATATCTGAGTACAGACATAAGTTAAACAAGTTTGCCTTAAGAAGGCTAGCACAAACTGGGATACAGATCGAACGAGGCGCAGGCCTCCTGCCTGGGATCCTCCTAACTACTCCTGGTCGTCGTCAGCGGCCTGCACGTAGTAGTAGGCACCTCCAGTGTCGTAGGTGTCGTCGTCGACGGTGGCGTCTGGCTCCTGGGCTCCAACATCTGGTTGCGACAACCAGATAGAAAGGAAAGGGGGAAAAGAGGGAGAGAAGCAACCGTGAGTACTCATCCAAAGTACTCGCAAGCAAGGAGCTACACTACATATGCATGGGTATATGTGTAAAGGGGCATATCAGTGGACTGAACTGCAGAATGCCAGAATAAAAGGGGGATAGCTAGTCCTGTCGAAGACTACGCTTCTGGTCATCTCCATCTTGCAGCATGTAGAAGAGAGTAGATTGAAGTCCTCCAAGTAGCATCGCATAGCATAATCCTACCCGGCGATCCCCTCCTCGTCGCCCTGTTAGAGAGCGATCACCAGGTTGTATCTGGCACTTGGAAGGGTGTATTTTATTCAGTATCCAGTTCTAGTTGTCATAAGGTCAAGGTACAACTCCGGGTCGTCCTTTTACCGAGGGACACGGCTATTCGAATAGATAAACTTCCCTGCAGGGGTGCACCACATAACCCAACACGCTCGATCCCATTTGGCCGGACACACTTTTCTGGGTCATGCCCGGCTCGTAAGATCAACACGTCGCAGCCCCACCTAGGCTCAACAGAGAGGTCAGCACGCCGGTCTAAACCTATGCGCACAGGGGTCTGGGCCCATCGCCCTATGCACACCTGCACGTTGCGTACGCGGCCGGAAGCAGACCTAGCCCCCTTAATACAAGCGCGAGCTTACGGTCCAATGCGGCGCGCGCCACTCAGTTGCTGACGTCAAAAGAGCTTCGGCTGATACCACGATGTCGGGATACCCATAACTACTCCCATGTAGATGGTTAGTGCGTATAAACCAAATGGCCAGACTCAGATCAAATACCAAGATCTCGTTAAGCGTGTTAAGTAACCGCGAACGCCGACCAGGGCCAGGCCCACCTCTCACCTAGGCGGTCTCAACCTGCCCGGTCGCTCCGCCACCAAGATCCACTCGCGGGTACTCCTACGAGCCGCCCCGACTTTAGTCATCACATGTGTCATGTATATAGTATATAAGTATATACCCGTGATCACCCCCCCAGGTGATCACGGCCCGGTAGTATAGCACAGCAGACGGACAAGAATGTAGGGCCACTGATGGAAAACTAGCATCCTATACTAAGCATGTAGGATTGGAGGTAAAGGTAACAACAGTAGTAGCAAGGATAGGCTATGCATCAGGATAGGATATCGAAAAGCAGTAACATGCTACACTACTCTAATGCAAGCAGTATAGAGAAGAATAGGCGATATCTGGTGATCAAGGGGGGGGGCTTGCCTGGTTGCTCTGGCAAGTAGGAGGGGTCGTCGACTCCGTAGTCGAATTGGGCAGCAGCAGTGTCGGTCTCGTAGTCTACCGGAGAGAAGAGGGGGGAAGAAACAGTAAATACAATGCAAACATAAGCATGACGATGCGTGACATGAAAATGAGCGGTGCTAGGTGTGTCCTAACGCGACAGTAGATGGTATCGGCGAAGGGGGGGAACATCCAGGAGGTATTCCCGATGTTTCGCGTTTTCGGACAGATGGACCGGAGGGGGAAAGTTGCGAGTTCGATAGGTTAAGGAGGTGTGGAGGACGAACGGACTGCGTATCCGGATTCGTCTCGTCGTTCTGAGCAACTTTCATGTTGAAAATATTTTAATCCGAGTTACGGATTAAAAGATATGATTTTCTAAAGATTTTATTAATTTCTGCAATTTAATTAATTATTTAATTTAATTCGAAATTTGAATTTATGACATCAGCATGATGTCATGCTGACATCAGCAGTCAACAGGGGTTGACTAAGTCAACTGACATGTGGGTCCAGTGGGACCCACTTGTCATCCACTGTTTAGATTAATTAGGGTTTAATTTAAATAATTATTATTTAATTAAATTAAACAGGATTAATTAACTTAATTAATTTAGTTAATTAATTAATTAAAATTATTTTTATTTTTATTTTCTTTATTTATTTATTAATTTATTTTTTATTTTTTTTATTTTTTTTGTAAACGTTCTGGGGCGCTGGGACCCGTTTGTCATTGGGCCAGGGGGTCGGGCCCAGTGGCCAGTGGCTCAGGTGGGGCGAGGCCCACCTGGCAGTGGCCCAGAGGGGCGAGGCCCACTAGGCAGTGGCCCAGGTGGCACTGCGGCTACGGGCGCAACGGGAGGGGCGCTGGGCGCGCACGGCGCACGCCGGCGCCGGCGGCCAGGGTCAGGGGAGGCGGGGCTCCGACGAGCCACCGGAGGTGGGGCAGAGGGGCGAGGCCTCTGCGGCGACGGGGCGGAGATCGGCGGAGGGGAGGCTGCGGGCGTGCGGGCAGGGTCGCCGAAGGAGGGAAGGGCGTCGAGGCCGGAGCGGCTGGAACGGGACGGCGGCGGCACATCCCGCGGGCAGGGCGGCACGGAGAGGAGCGCGGCGGACGCGAGCCCGTCCGGAGCTCGGGCGCGGGGCGCACGGGGGAAAGGGGGGCGCGAGGTCGACGCGGGCGCGCGGGCGAAGGCCGTGCGGGCGCGCGGGCGTGGCCAGGCGCGACGGGGGCGCGTCTGGGCGCGCCGGAGCGCGAGCGGGGCGGCGGTGACCGAGAGGAGAGTGGGGCGAGGGAGAGAGAGGAGGGGCGAGGCGCGGCGGTGCTCACTGTGGCCGTAGGGGGTCTGGCAGCGGGGCGCGGGGAGGGTGACGGGGACGACGGGCGAGGCGGAGAAGGGGGAAGCAGGCCGGCGGGGGCGTGCTCCGGCGAGTCGAGGGCGAGGCCGGCGGGGGCGGTCGAGCGCGTCGGCGACGGTGGTCTCCTCCCGATCCAGGTCGGGGGAGGCAGGGGGAGGTGAGATATTTCGGGGGGGAGTGGGGTGGCTGTCGGTGGGGGTGAGGGGATAAGGTAGGCCAGACGGGCCAGGGGGAGCTGGGCCTTTCGGCCGGGGGGGGAATGGTGCTGGCCGGCTGGGCCTGGGGTTGGCCCAGTTGGGCCAGGTCCAGTGGGGGGCTTTTGTTTTTATTTTTTTGTTTTCTGTTTTGGTTTGCATTTTCTTTTATTTATTTTCTTTCACCTTTTAATCCATTTTAAAATACTTAGGCATTTTCTAAAAAGGAGTTTTCTCCACAATAATTACCAGTGTAATATTTGGCAACCACCGAACATTTTTGTTTAAATTTTTGAAAACTTTTATTTTCCACTTTAAATTTAATTGAAGTTTGAATTAGGAGTTTGAAAAGAAATGTGATTCCAATGTGACCAAGCCCTGTTTAGCAACATGATTAGCTTAATCACAGAGAGTTACTGTAGCATGATTCTCGGGGTGTTACAGCGCGTACCCGCCGCTACACCGCCCCTCCGCGGCCAGAAACGCCGGAAAAATCGCCCTGCCGGTGGTGGAGAGGCTGCCTCGGTGAAACCTCTGCTCTTTTTTCGGAGGAGATGGGCTATCTAGCGGTGGCGGGCGGTGGGCGGCGCCGGGATCAGTCGGTTGGCGGCCGAGCGCGCGGGGGGTGGGAGGCGAATCTGGAAGGAAGACTTGACTTTTCGCCTGACGGTGTGGGCCAGATGTGCTTTTCCCTTGCGCCGGAGCCCCCGAGCGCCCCCCAGTGCGTCGGGTTCGGCCTGCGATCGCCGAGCCCAAAAACGGGCCGAGCCGGCGGATTTCGCATCCTGGGGGCACGACTGGGGCGTTTTTTGGCGCCGGCGCCGAAAAAGTTGCCTGGGGGGCTGTTGGGGGCGCGGCTGGAGATGCTCTTAGGGACACTGTCAAGGTGAAGATTGTACTTAAACTCCTCCAACCTTCTCATAGTGAGTGGTTTAGTGAGACCATCAGCAAGCTGATCTCCAGTGGGTATAAACCGAATGTCAAGCAACTTTCGAGCCACTCTTTCTCTAACAAAATGAAAATCAACCTCAATATGCTTTGTGCGTGCATGGAAAACAAGATTGGCTGAGAGATAGGTTGCACCAAGATTAGCACACCATAGCCTTGCAGCCTGTGGAGTTTTAATTCCAAGTTCATAAAGTAAAGTCTATATCCACATTACTTCAGCTGTAGCATTTGTTAGGGCTTTATACTCAGCCTCAGTACTTGACCTCGAAACAGTAGCATGTTTTCATGCACTCCAAGACACGAGGTTTGTTCCGAGAAACACAGCAAAGCCACCTGTGGAACTTCTATCATCAGGACATCCTGCCCAATCTGCAACAGAATAGGCAGTAACAAGCATAGATGGAGACTTGACAATCTGAATTCCAAGTCCTTCTGTAAACTTTAGATACCTCATAATTCTCTTTACTGCAGTCCAATGAGCTGTACTAGGAGCATGCAAATATTGACACACTTTGTTCAAGAATAGGAAATGTCAGGATGAGTAAGAGTTAAGTACTGTAGTGCACCTACAACACTTCTGTAATTTGTTGCATCATCTGACCCAAGTGCTTCTCCACTCTCAACGGTAAGTTTTTCTGAGGTTGAGATTGGTGTACTTACAGTTTTGCAATGCTCCATCCCTACTCTCCTGAGTATATCAGTGGTATATTTTTCCTGTGTAAGAAGTATGCCATCTTTTACCTGCTTGACTGCTATCCCAAGAAAATAATGAAGATTTCCCAAGTCCTTCAGTGCAAATTCTAGCTTCAGATCCTTAAGTAAGCTGGCAACAATTATATCATCAACATAAACAAGTACAAATATAGTAATGTTGCCCTTACTGTAGAAGAATAACGAGGTATGTGCCTTAGACGGAGTAAACCCAAGTTGTTGTAACTGTGTGCTCAACCTTGAGTACCATGCTCTTGGTGCTTGTTTTAATCCATATAAGGCTTTATCCAATTTACAGATATAATCTGGCTTGCTTTTGTTCTCATAACCTGGTGGCTGCTGATTGATACGTCTCCATCGTATCTACTTTTCCAAACACTTTTGCCCTTTTTTGGACTCTAACTTGCATGATTTGAATGGAACTAACCCGGACTGACGTTGTTTTCAGCAGAATTGCCATGGTATTATTTTTGTGCAGAAATAGAAGTTCTCGGAATGACCTGAAACTTCACGGAGAATATTTTTAGAATTAATAAAAAATACTGGCGAAAGAATCAAGGCCAGGGGGTCCACACCCTTTCCACGAGGGTGGGGGCGCGCCCCCTGCCTCGTGGGCCCCCTGGTGCTCCACCGACCTCAACTCCAACTCTATATATTCACGCGCGGGGAGAAAAAAAATCAGAGAGAAGGGTTCATCGCGTTTTACGATACGGAGCCGCCGCCAAGCCCTAATCTCTCTCGGGAGGGCTGATCTGGAGTCCGTTCGGTGCTCCGGAGAGGGGAATCCGTCGCCATCGTCATCATCAACCTTCCTCCATCACCAATTTCATGATGCTCACCGCCGTGCGTGAGTAATTCCATCGTAGGCTTGCTGGACGGTGATGGGTTGGATGAGATTTACCATGTAATCAAGTTAGTTTTGTTAGATTTGACCCCTAGTATCCATTATGTTCTGAGATTGATGTTGCTATGACTTTGCTATGCTTAATGCTTGTCACTAGGGCCCGAGTGCCATGATTTCAGATCTGAACCTATTATGTTTTCATGAATATATGTGAGTTCTTGATCCTATCTTGCAAGTCAATAGTCACCTACTATGTGTTATGATCCGGCAACCCCGAAGTGACAATAATCGGGACCACTCCCGGTGATGACCATAGTTTGAGGAGTTCATGTATTCACTAAGTGTTAATGCTTTGGTCCGGTACTCTATTAAAAGGAGGCCTTAATATCCCTTAGTTTCCAATAGGACCCTGCTGCCACGGGAGGGTAGGACAAAAGATGTCATGCAAGTTCTTTTCCATAAGCACGTATGACTATATTCGGAATACATGCCTACATTACATTGATGAATTGGAGCTAGTTCTGTGTCACCCTATGTTATAACTATTGCATGAGGAATTGCATCCGACATAATTCTCCATCACCGATCCAATGCCTACGAGCTTTTCACATATTGCTCTTTGCTTAGTTACTTTTCCGTTGCCACTGTTACAATTACTACAAAACTTCTACTGTTACTTTTGCCACCGTTACCGTTACTTCCATACTACTTTGCTACTAAATACTTTGCTGCAGATACTAAGTTATCTAGGTGTGGTTGAATTGACAACTCAACTGCTAATACTTGAGAATATTCTTTGGCTCCCCTTGTGTCGAATCAATAAATTTGGGTTGAATACTCTACCCTCGAAAACTGTTGTGATCCCCTATACTTGTGGGTTATCATTGATGACCCACAAGTATAGGGGATCAATTGCAGCTCTTTTCAATAAGTAAGAGTGTCGAACCCAACGAGGATCAGAAGGAAATGACAAGTAGTTTTCAGTAAGGTAATGTCTGCAATTGCTAAAACCGTAAGTAGCGAGTAGTTTGATAGCAAGATAATTTGTAACGAGCAAGTAACGATAATAACAATAAGTATGCATCAAGGTAGCCCAGTCTTTTGAGGAAAGGACAGGCCAAAACGGTCTCTTATGATAAGCAAAGCGTTCTTGAGGGTACACGGGGATTTTATCTAGTCACTTTCATCATGTCGGTTTGATTTGTGTTCGCTACTTTGATAATTTGATATGTGGGTGGACCGGTGCTTAGGTGCTGTTCTTACTTGAACAAACCTCCTAATTATGACTAACCCTCCCGCAAGCATCCGCAACTACGAGAAAAGTATTAAGAATAAATTCTAACCATAGCATTAAACTCTAGGATCCAATCGGTCCCTTACGAAATAGTGCATAAACTGGGGCTTAAGTTTCTGTCACTCTCGCAACCCACCATCTATTTACTACTCCACAATGCATTCCCTTAGGCCCTAATATGGTGAAGTCTCATGTAGTCGACATTCACATGACACCACTAAGGGAATCACAACATACATACTATCAAAATATCGAACACATATCAAGTTCACATGATTACTTGCAACATGATTTCTCCCGTGGCCTCAAGAACAAAAGTAACTACTCACAAACAATAAACATGCTCATGATCAGAGGGGTATGAATATGCATAATGGATCTGAACATATAATCTTCCACCAAATAAACCATATAGTAATCAAATACAAGATGTAATCAACACTACTAGTCACCCCCTAGCAATCTATAGTTCCGGTAACAAGATTGAATACAAGAGTTGAACTAGGGTTTGAGATGAGATGGTGCTGGTGAAGATGTTGATGGAGATTGCCCTCCCCAAGATGGGAGAGTCGTTGGTGATGATGATGACGATGATTTCCCCCTCCGGGAGGGAAGTTCCCCCCGCAGAATCGCTCCGCCGGAGGGCAAAAGTGCTCGTGCCCAAGTTCCGCCTCGAGACGGCGGCGTTCCGTCCCGAAAGTCTTCTCCTCATTTTTTCTAGGTCAAAATCACTTATATACCAGAATATGGGCACCGGAGGTGGGCCAAGGAGGCCACAACCCACCAGGGCGCGCCAGGGGGCCTGGCGTGCCCAGGTGGGTTGTGCCCACCTGGTGGCCCCCCTCTGGTGTTTATTGGCTCCAGTATTTCTTAAATATTCCATAAAAATCCTCGTGGAGTTTCAGCTCATTTGGAGTTGTGCAGAATAGGTGGCCTGACGTAGCTTTTTTCAGGTCCAGATTTCCAGCTGCCAGAATTCTCCCTCTTGGTGTGTACCTTGCAAATTATGAGAGAAAAGGCATTAGAATTACTCCAGAAAGCATTATTATGGATAAAAAACATTGTAAACAACTGTAAGAAAACATGATGCAAAATGGACGTATCAACTCCCCCAAGCTTAGACCTCGCTTGTCCTCAAGCGAAAACCAAAATCGAAAAACATGTCCACATGCTTTGAGAGAGAGGTGTCAATAAAAAAAAATACGGACATATAAGCATCATGTCGATTATTATAGCAGCAACAAATTTAAACATAGTACTTTTATCATAGAACTTTTATCATACACTTCCCATGAATAAGTAACAGTTCATCACACAATCGAAGTATAAAGAAAAAACTCTATTAGAAACCAACAAACTATGTTCTCAGTCAACTTTGCAACTACAATGCATCATCTTTTCAGGAAGGGTCATGTGTCGGAGCCTTTAGGCAAGTCCACATACTCAACCATCATATGGTCTTCTATGATTGCTAACACTCACCGAGTACACATGAGCAAAACGTTTCAACCGGACACATAGAAAGATAGGGGCTTATAGTTTCGCCTCCCAACATACTCACCTCAAGGGTGATGTCAACAATAATAACCCATGCTATCTATATTCAACTGGACATATGTGCCTAGATCTTTCCTCGCCACATGATGCTTGCCAAAGGAGAAAAATAAAAAGGAATAGAAGGAAAACTTTGACTCTTTGCATAAAAGTAAATACATAAAAGTAAAAGATAGGCCCTTCACAGAGGGAAGCAGAGGTTGCCATGCGCTTATTTGTTTGCATGCTCAACCACTTAGTGCAAAAGAACGTCACGTTACATCGCCCCTTAAGATGACAACCTTTATTATGCAATCCGTCGCTTTTATTGCTTTGCCATCATAAGTTCGTACAATGCTCAATTTTCTCTTACACTAAATGATCTAACACTTTTAGAAGCAATTTTTTATTGCCTTTTTGCACCGATGACAACTTACTTGAGGGATCTTGCTCAATCCCTAGGTAGGTATGGTGGACACTTGAAAAAGATTTGGGTTTAAGGGTTTTTGGATGCACAAGTAGTATCTCTACTTAGTGCGTAATTTTGGCTAGCAAAGATAGGGGCAAGCATCACATGTTAAAGGATCTATGACAATATGACTTCTTTGTGAATATAAACATACATAAACCATTACGTTGTTTTCCTTGTCCAAGATCAACAATTTTGGCATATAATATTTTGATGAGGGCTCACAATCACAAAAGATTTCTAGGATAGTCTATTTATATGTGAATCTTCCCTTCCCTTATTAATTCTTTCATGAGTTGCATCACTGACCAATGCTATGTTTGTCAATCTCTAATAAAATTTTCTTACTTATACTTTTCCTTATGTGGTGCTATCACCTACCATAGGATTAGTATATGATCTTATTGATTTATTTCCTTTCTTTTGTTTGCTTTCTTTCTCTTTTTCTTTTCTTTATTTGCAACATGAAAGTAAAGAAAGTAAAAACTCGAACTAACTTTATTATATAACTTGCACACGATAACAATGATAGATCACTAAGCAAACTCTCAAAGAAGAAAAGATCGAACTAAACTTTATTCATCTAAGCAAAAGGTCGAACTAAGATAAGTAAAAGCAAAAAGATAGTGGGATGATATGATACCGGGGCACCTCCCCCAAGCTTGGCGGAAGCCAGGGGAGTGCCCATACCCGATACTCGGTTCTCCTTTGGTGGTGAAGAAGGTGATGGTGGTGATGAAGCGATCCTGTCCTTAAGGGTCAAGAGATCCTGCAGCCGACGGATGACGCACCGGAGATGGATAATGTGCTCTTGATGCAAAATATTTTCGCGAGTGAGATACTTATTTTGTATGCGAACTGTTTCAATGACGCGAAAAGCTTCAATCTCAGTAGGGGTAAGATGAGTAAGGTAGGGCTTAAGGATATCTTCCTTCTCCTCCTCAGCCAGCAGTGCTTGTGCTGTCACTGGGGATGCATTTACGGTAGCTTCCTTGCCCTTGCCTCCCTTGGCGGCATCCGTAGGCTCCTCCCTCTTCGTCTCGATCTTCATCAGCCAAGCATCTTCTTCCATGTTGTTGGAGGAGCAGGAAGACATGATGCCTGGCTTGATAAATCTGACCAGAAACAACAAGAAAAGAGAACAGAGGATTTCTTCATGATATGGTGGTTAACAGGTTCGGCAAGTATATATAGAATTTTTATCTTGCAGGACAAGTATACAGAAGAAAAACGGAGTCCGGAAGGTGCCCCAGGTGGGCACAACCCACCTGGGCGCGCCAGGCATGCCTGGCATGCCCTGGTGTCTTGTGCCCACCAGGGGACGCTTCCTAGGAGTTTATTTATTCCCAAAATTCTAAATTATTCCAAAACTGACAAAAAATATTTTTGCAGATTTTCCGGAGTCTGTTTACTTACCGTACCACGTACCTCTTTATTTTGACGATTCTGGAGTGTTCCGGAAGGACTCTTTTATGTGTTCTTCCGGTGTCAGAGTTTGGACAATATTGCTTTCAACATTTATAGGTGTACCTGAGATATAATGCTTTATTCGTTGCCTGTTGACAACCTTCGGGTTAGTGCCTTTGAAATTATTTATTTTAATGGCTCCAGACCGGTAAACCTCCTCGATGACATAGGGGCCTTCCCATTTTGAGAGGAGTTTGCCTGCAAAGAATCTGAAATGAGAATTGTACAAAAGAATATATTCTCCAACTTTAGACTCACGTTTTGAATTCTTTTCTCATGCCATCTTTTAACCTTTTCTTTGAATAACTTTGCATTTTCATAAGCTTGGGTTCTCCATTCATCTAATGAGCTTATATCAAATAACCTATTTTCACCAGCAAGTTTGAAATCATAATTGAGTTCTTTAACTGCCCAGTATGCTTTATGTTCTAACTCAAGAGGCAAATGACAAGCTTTTGCATAAACCATTTTATAAGGAGACATACCCATAGGATTTTTATATGCTGTCCTATAAGCCCAAGGTGCATCATCTAATTTCTTAGACCAATTCTTCCTGGACCTATTGATAGTCTTTTGTAAAATTAATTTTATTCCTCTATTGCTAAGCTCAACTTGACCACTAGACTGAGGATGATAGGGTGATGCAATTCTATGGTTAACATCATACTTGGCAAGCATCTTACGAATAAAGCACCATGAATAAAGTGTGAAGCACCGTCAGTCATTAAATATCCAGGGACTCCAAACCTTGGGAAAATAACTTCCTTGAGCATTTTAATAGAGGTGTTGTGATCAGCACTACTAGTTGGAATAGCTTCTACCCACTTAGTAACATAATCAACAGCAACCAAAATATGTGTATACCCATTAGAGGAAGGAAAAGGTCCCATGTAATCAAATCCCCAAACATCAAATGGTTCAACAGCAAGTGAATAATTCATAGGCATTTCTTGACCCTTACCGATATTACCTATTCTTTGGCATTCATCACAAGATGAGACATACTTATGAGCATCCTTGAAGAGAGTAGGCCAATAAAATCCAGACTGCAATACCTTATGAGCAGTTCTATCTCCAACATGATGCCCTCCGTAAGCCTCGGAGTGACATTTCCGTACGATTTGTCCCTATTCATGCTCAGGTACACAACGTCTAATAATACCATCTACTCCTTCTTTATAAAGATGTGGGTCATCCCAAAGGTAATGTCTTAAATCATAGAAGAAATTTTTCTTTTGTTGGTATGTAAAGCTAGGTGGTAAATATTTAGCAACAATGTAATTAGCATAGTCAGCATACCAAGGAGTACTATTAGCAATATTTATTGCAGCTAACTACTCATCAGGAAAACTATCATCAATAGGAAGTGGGTCATCAAGCATATTTTCAAGCCTAGACAAGTTATCAGTTACGGGGTTCTCAGCTCCTTTTCTATCAATAATATGCAAATCAAATTCTTGTAACAAGAGAACCCAACGAATAAGTCTAGGTTTAGCATCTTTCTTTTCCATAAGATATTTAATAGCAGCTTGGTCTGTGTGAACAGTTACATTAGAATCAACAATATAAGGTCTAAACTTATCACAAGCAAACACCACTGCTAAGAATTCTTTTTCAGTAGTAGCATAATTTCTTTGAGCACTGTCTAGAGTCTTACTAGCATAATGAATAACATTCAATTTCTTATCAACTCGTTGTCCTAGAACAGCACCAACAGCATAATCACTAGCATCACACATAATTTCAAAAGGCAAGTTCCAATCAGGTGGTTGAACAATAGGTGCAGAGATTTAAGCTTTCTTTAGTGTTTCAAAGGCTTCTAAACAATCATCATCAAAAACAAAAGGAATGTCCTTTTGCAAAAGATTAGTGAGAGGCCTAGAAATTTTAGAGAAGTCTTTAATAAACCTCATATAGAAGCCAGCATGACCTTGGAAACTGCGAATACCTTTTATGTCCTTAGGACATGGCATTTTCTCAATTGCATCAACCTTAGTGATGTCTACTATGCAACTTTATTCTTGTAGACTCGTGTTGGACCTCCAAGCGCAGAGTTTTGTAGCACATTAGCAATTTTCCCTCAAGTGGATGACCTCAGGTTTATCAATCCATGGGAGGTGTAGGATGAAGATGGTCTCTCTCAAACGACCCTGCAACCAAATACAAGAAATCTCTTGTGTCCTCAACACACCCAATACAATGGAAAATTGTATAGGTGCACTAGTTCGGCGAAGAGATGATGATAAAAGTGTAATATTGATGGTGCAAATATATTTTTATAATCTGAATAAATAAAAACAGCAAGGTAGCAATTAGTAAACGGGCACAAAAACGGTATTGCAATGCTTAAAAATGAGGCCTAGGGTCCGTACTTTCGCTAGTGCAATCTCTCAACAATGCTAACATAGTTGGATCATATGATTATACCTCAAAGTGCAGCAAAGAATCACTCCCGAGTTCCTATTAGCGGAGAACAAAAGATAGAAATTATTTGTAGGGTATGAGACCACCTCAAAGTTATTCTTTCCGATCAATCTATCCTAGAGTTCGTACTAGAATAATGCAAGCTATTCTTCCCTATCGATCTAATAAGAGTTCGTACTAGAATAACACCAAAGCATATTCATATTCATAATACTCAATCCATGTAGCAACCCGACCTCAGACGGTCAAGTCTCTGTGCTTAAGTGTCATCCCTGGATCGGTATTGCTGACACACACAGTACTCGAGGATTTATAACAGAGTTCAATCACACACTTATTACATCGAATGTCTCAAAAGAGAACTTATTACAATAATATGGCACAAGGCCATCTAAATAAGATAACAGCGGAAGCTTCAAAGGTAGAAAAGTCCATCCAACTCCACGGCAAAACTGAGTGCATGACAACGACCTAGCGCACCTTACTGTTCTCTGAAAACTCTGCAACATAACACATTGCAGCCTGTGTAGGTCCACACATGGAATATGCTGGCAAGATAACACTATAGAGCAATGAATAGAATAACAGCTAACACTACATGCATATATGGCTGGTGGAGGCTCTATGGTTATCATTTGCATAAAGCTGATTTTTTCCTATAACAAAGGAATATATTTTATTGAACTACAAAGTTTGTTGAAAAACATTGAGAAGGTAATCCCAACTCAATCCCAATTAAAAGTTAACAACCCAACAAATTAATTAGGTAAAGTGATGAGATCAACATAATAATTCAAGCACCAGATACTCAAGATGTCCATAACCGGGGACACGGCTAATCATGATTAGTTTGTACACTCTGCAGAGGTTTGCACACTTTTCCCCACAAGACTCGATCTCCTCCGTTAAATTTCTCGCACTGCATGATGTTTGAGAAACGGATGACTGAGACACAGTCTTTCAGAAGCATTAACTCTTTATGACGGGTAGACAGTACCACCTACATCCCCTACATCTGCTAGTCTACCACTGAAAGAGGTCACACGACATACTCAACTATGCCAGAGCCCATAATGGCTTGTGGCTACACATGGAAGTTTCTAGCATGAATAATCTTATGATCCCTTTGAGCATGGGTGGTGAACCATAGGAAAAGCACATGGATACCCCGGGATCTCCTTGGACAACACTGGATTCCCCAGGTGCCCACAACCAATCCACCCAGATGTGTATTAAAAGTAGCCACCTTAAGTTAACCCTTAATTAATAATAACTCTCACATCTGTAATGAATCACTCAAACCAATCCACGTCTACGAGCATAGCATAGCAGTATAAGCATAACGTAATAACTCCCCAGGGTTTGATATAAGACAATAGGTTCTACCTCATCAACTACTTCCCAATACCCACATGTTATCAAATCCTACCCATGCAATATTTGACGGTTGAAATTAATGCATAAAAACTGGGTATTAAAGGAATATGATCAAAGTGTTACTTGCCTTGCTCACGATCGGAAAACCTAGAGATTCATAGTAGCAAGCCTCGCACTCCGGAAACTCTATCGTGAACAAACAATTACATACATAAGCAATCAAGCATAATATGCAAAGGTAAAACCCAAAAGAAAAGATCCAAACTGAAAGTTCAAGTAAAGAGCTTCGATTTGCAAGAAGAAACAATCAAATCGGAGTTACGAAACTCAAACTACGATCAAAAGAAGTTCGAATTCAATTCTACTTGAAACCAAATTTTAAATTGTCAAAACCATGTTCAAGTTGATTATCTGGACAGAGGGGAATAAGTTGAAGAGTTTGGCATTGGTTTCACTGGATTTGGATAAACGAGTAAAAAGTAGTGAAGGTTTGAAGATCAGGGACTAATCTGTAAGAAAACTATTCATGGATAGGTCCCTGGCTGAAAATAAAACTAAGAAGAAAAACCTACAGAATGAACGTTCGTTAATAGAGACTAACGAACGAAATCATTTGTTATAAGAAACTAACGGGTGAACGTTCGCTAAATAGCGAACCGTAAAAAATAAAACCAATCTAACGAAATAAACCGAACTTTTAAAAAAAATCGCCGCAAACAAAAATCCTAAAAAATATATTAAAAAATTCTGAAAAATCACAGAAACAATTTTCACCGTCCAAACCTAATATTTAGGACAAGATGAACATTTTTCTGGACTAAAATACCATTTTCAAAAATGCATGTTCTCTAATTCAAATAAAATACAAATAAAAAATAATTTGATTTTTAAAATTTCTTCTCCAATATTTCTCCTCTGTTGAAGAAGTCATTTTATCTTCTCTCATTTATTTTTGTTGTTGGAAATAATTGGAGAGAAAATATTAAAATCAAATTGATCCTCTTTTCAAATTTGAACTAAATTCAAATATGAAAAAACTGTGAAACCTCCAACTCTCTGCTTGGGTCCTTGAGTTGCTTAAGATTTCTAGGATCATAACCAAAATGCAAATAAAAATATGATATGCATATGATGATCTATGTATAACATCCAAATTGAAAATTAGGATGTTACAAACCTACCCCCCTTAAGATGAATCTCGCCCTCCAGATTCGGGTTGGCTAGAAAATAGGTGCGGGTGGTCTTTCCGTAGGTCTTCCTCTCGCTCCCAAGTGGCTTCTTCCTCGGTATGGTGGCTCCACTGAACTTTGCAAAACTTGATAACCTTACTGCGTGTAACTCGGCTGGCAAACTCGAGAATCTTGACAGGTTTCTCCTCGTGGGCCCCTCGTAGCTCCACCGACGTACTTCTTTCGCCTATATATACTCTTATACCCTAGAAACATCAGGGGGAGCCATGAAACCACTTTTCCACCGCCGCAACTTTCTGTACCCATGAGATCCCATCTCTGGGCCTTTTCCGGCGATCTGCCGAAGGGGGAATCGATCACGGAGGGCTTCTACATCAACACCATAGCCTCTCCGATAAAGCGTGAGTAGTTTACCACAGACCTTCGGGTCCATAGTTATTAGCTGGATGGCTTCTTCTCTCTCTTTGATTCTCAATACAAAGTTCTCCTCGATGTTCTTGGAGATCTATTCGATGTAATACTCTTTTGCGGTGTATTTGCCGAGATCCGATGAATTGTGGATTTATGAACAAGTTTATCTATGAATATTATTTGATTCTTCTCTGAATTCTTATATGCATGATTTGATATCTTTGCAACTCTCTTCAAATTATCGGTTTAGTTTGGCCTACTAGATTGATCTTTCTTGCAATGGGAGAAGTGCTTAGCTTTGGGTTCAATCTTGCGGTGTCCTTTCCCAGTGACAGTAGGGGCAGCAAGGCACTTATTGTATTGTTGCCATCGAGGATAAAAAGATGGGGTTTATATCATATTGCTTGAGTTTATCCCTCTACATCATGTCAGTTTGCTTAATGCGTTGCTCTGTTCTTATGAACTTAATACTCTAGATGCATGCTGGATAGCGGTCGATGTGTTGAGTAATAGTAGTAGATGCAGAATCGTTTTGGTCTACTTGACACGGACGTGATGCCTATATTCATGATCATTGCCTTAGATAACTTCATAACTATGTGCTTTTCTATCAATTTCTCGGCAGTAATATGTTCACCCACCGTAATACATGATATCTTGAGAGAAGCCACTAGTGAAACCTATGGCCTCCATGTCTCTTTCTTATTATATTGCATCTCTTTTATTTACATCGCATCTCGTTTACTATTTTTCAATCTTTACTTTCCAATCTATACAACAAAATACCAAAAATATTTACTTTATTATCTTTATTAGATCTCACTTTTGCGAGTGACCGTGAAGGGATTGACAACCCCTTTATCGCATTGGTTGCAAGGTTCTTGATTGTTTGTGCAGGTACTAGGTGACTTGTGCGTTGTCTCCTACTGGATTGATACCTTGGTTCTCAAAACTGAGGGAAATACTTACGCTACTTTGCTGCATCACCCTTTCCTCTTCAAGGGAAAACCAACGCATGCTCAAGAGGTAGCAGCCACAAGCATAACAAGCATCAAGTTCATCAAAAAGGGATATTTCAAATGAATCAACGGGATCATAGCAATTATCATAGCATTCCTCCTTCGGTAAGAATGAAGGGGCATTAAATAATGTATGAGTTGAAGAGTTACTCTCATTAGAAGGTGGGCACGGGTAGCTAATCCGCTCTTCCTCCATTTGTTAGTCGCTCTCCTCATCATCTTTTTCATCCAATGAGCTTGCAATTTCATGAATTTCTTCTTCCATAGACTCCTGCAAAATATTAGTCTCTTCTTGGACAACGGAGTTATTCTCAATAAATACATCAATATCGTAATTGTATTTATAATTATCATAGCAATAATTTTCAGGTCTATAAACTGAATCATCAAAATCTTCAAACTTTTTAAACAAAGATTCAATTTCACAAGCACCCTTAAAAGCAACAAATTCTTCTATTCGTTCGACATCATAATAATCATATATACCATTAGCATAAGAAGCTAAGGTTTCATTATCATAAAATTTGCATGAAAAGGGAAGATGTGGAGCATTCATCCTAGAGCAACAAGCATAATCATATCTAGAGCATAGATTCCAAGCATACCACTTCAATATATGAATTTGATCCCATAACAGTTTCCCTTTTTGTGTCAAGCGATAATCCCTAAAGTATTCACGCTGATCCAATGTTACTCCCATTATCAAGTTGAATGGGGTTTTCTCAGGATTATCAAAGTAGTGCATAATATCTCTCACATAACGAGCATCGAGGGTTTTAGGAGGTTCCCCATCTCCATGAGTAGCAAGTACAACTATTTTTTTGGTGTTTCATGTTCCATATCCATAACTAAAGATAGAGAACAACTTAGAATAGGAAATAAAAACTACTTTGTGATAAAGCAAACAAGCACACACGAGAATATTCACCCCACACTATAACTCCCCGGCAACGGCGCCAGAAAAAGGTCTTGATAACCCACAAGTATATGGGGATCATTTGTAGCCTTCTTCGATAAATAAGAGTGTCGAACCCAATGAGGAGCTAAAGGTAGAACAAATATTCCCTCGAGTTCTATCGACCACCAATACAACTCGCCGCACACTTGACGTTCGCTTTCCCTAAAACAAGTATGAAATTAGCTTGTAGGAGTGATGCTAGAACTACTTTGCAAGAATAAAACTAGAAGTACTTTGCAAGATAATAAAAGTTAGGTGTTTATTAAAAGGGTTTGTGTTAACAAGAAAGTTATTTGTCCCTAGGCAATCAATAACAAGTACCGGTAATCATTCTTGCAATTTTATATGAGGGAGAGGCATGAGCTAACATACTTTCTCTACTTGGATCATATGCACTTATGATTGGACCCTTAGCAAGCATCTGCAACTACTAAAGATCATTAAGGTCGAGAAACCCAACCATAGCATTAAGTATCAAGTCCTCTTTACTCCCATACGTCATACCCCACTTACTCGGGTTTAAGCTTCTGTCACTCTCGCAACCCACCATAAGCGAACCATGAACATATTGCAACACCCTACAGCGAGGGCCCCTCACGTTTGTGTGAGAACGAAGGGCACCATAGGACAGCACCAAAAATAAAATATACAATCATACCAACCAAGATAACGATTAACCCACAAGACAAAACGGATCTACTCAAACATCATAGGATAACCATAGATCATTGGGAAATAATATATGGAGTTGAGCACCATGTTTAAGTAGAGATTGTGGCGGGGAGAAGAGGTGTTACACCGCTGCATAGAGGGGGAGAAAGTTGGTGTTGACGGTAGCAAGATTGTTGATGTAGATCGTCGTCCCGATCATTGCACCGGCGGCACTCCGGCGCCACCGGAAGCGAGGGGGAGAGAGCCCCCCTCCTTCTTCTTCTTCTTCCTTGGCGTCCCCCTAGATGGGAGGAGAGTTCCCCCTCTGGTCCTTGGTCTCCATGGCGGCGGAGGGGCGGGAGCCCCTCCAAGATTGGATCTCCCTCTCTGTTCTCTTCTGTTTCGCGCTCTCCAGATCTGGCCGAAAACCGTTTCTTATATTCCCGGAGATCCGTAACTCCGATTGCGCTGAGATTTTAACATGATTTTTTTCTGGATATAAGCTTCCTTGTGCCCGAAGTAGAGCTCCAAATGACGTTCAAGGAGGGCACAACCCACCACCACGCGCCAGGGGCCTCTGGCGCACCCTGGTGTCTTATGGGCTGTGTGGGCCTCCGTTTGTGGTGATTCCAACTCCCAAAAATCACATATATTCCAAAATAATTCTCCGTAAAATTTTATTGCATTTGGACTTCGTTTGATATGGATTTTCTATGATACAAAAAACATGCAGAAAACAGGAACTGGCACTGGGCACTGGATCAATAGGTTAGTCCAATACATCATATAAAAAGGTGCCAAAAACATGTGAAAGTTGTATAATATGGGCATGAAACAATAAAAAATTATAGATACGATGGAGACGTATCAGCCTCCTTGCCCTTGTCTCCCTTTACGGCGTCCGTAGGCTCCTCCCTCTTCAGCTCGATCTTCATCAACCAAGCATCTTCTTCCATGTTGTTGGAGGAGTAGGAAGACATGATGCCTGGCTTGATAGATCTGACCGAAAACATCAAGAAAAGAGAACAGAGGATTTCTCCGTGATACGGTGGTTAACAGGTTCGGAAAGTATATATAGATTTTTTATCTTGGAGGACAAGCATACGAAAGAAAAACGGAGTCCGAAAGGTGTCCTAGGTGGGCATAACCCACCTGGGCGCGCCCTGGTGTCTTGTGCCCACCAGGGTATGCTTCCTGGAAGTTTCTTAATTTCCTAATTTTCTAAATATTCCAAAACTGATAGAAAATATTTTTGCGGATTTTTCGGAGTCCGTTTACTTACCGTATCATGTACCTCCTTATTTTCACGATTCTGGAGTATTCCGGAAGGACTCTTTTATGTGTTCTTCCGGTGTCAAAGTTTGGATAATATTACTTTCAACATTAATGGGCGTACCTGAGATATAATGTTTTATTCGTTGCCCATTGACAACCTTCGGGTTAGTACCTTCGGAATTATTTATTTTGATGGCTCCAGACAGATAAACCTCCTCGATAACATAGGGGCCTTCCCATTTTGAGAGGAGTTTTCCTGCAAAGAATCTGAAACGAGAGTTGTACAAAAGAACATATTCTCCAACTTTAAACTCACTCTTTTGGATTCTTTTGTCATGCCATCTTTTAACTTTTTCTTTGAATAATTTTGCATTTTCATAAGCTTGGGTTCTCCATTTATCTAAAGAACTAATATCAAATAACCTCTTTTCACTGGCAAGTTTGAAATCATAATTGAGTTCTTTGATTGCCCAATATGCTTTATGTTCTAACTCAAGAGGCAAATGACAAGCTTTTCCATAAACCATTTTATAAGGAGACATGCACATAGGATTTTTATATGTTGTTCTATAAGGCCAAAGTGCATCATATAATTTCTTAGAACAATTCTTCTTGGACATATTGACAATCTTTTGCAAAATTAATTTTATTTCTCTATTGCTAAGTTCAACTTGACCACTAGACTGAGGATGATAAGGTGATGCAATTCTATGGTAAACATCATACTTGGCAAACATTTTGCGAAAAGCACCATGAATAAAGTGTGAACCACCATCAGTCATTAAATATCTAGGGACTCCAAACCTTGGGAAATAACTTCCTTAAGCATTTTAATAGAGGTGTTGTGATCAGCACTACTAGTTGGAATAGCTTCTACCCATTTAGTAACATAATCAACAGCAACCAAAATATGTGTATACCCATTAGAGGAAGGAAAATGTCGCACGTAATCAAATCGCCAAACATCAAATGGTTCAACAACAAGTGAATAATTCATAGGCATTTCTTGACGCTTACCGATATTACCTATTCTTTGACATTCATCACAAGATAAGATGAACTTATGGGCATCCTTGAAGAGAGTAGGCCAATAAAATCCAGATAGCAATACCTTGTGAGTAGTTCTATCTCCAGCATGATGCGCTCCATAAGCTTCAGAGTGACATTTTCGTTGGATTTGTCCCTGTTCATGCTCAGGTACACAACGTCTAATAATACCATCTACTCCTTCTTTATAAAGATGTGGGTCATCCCAAAAGTAATGTCTTAAATCATAGAAGAATTTTTTCTTTTGTTGGTATGTAAAGCTAGGTGGTAAATATTTAGCAACAATGTAATTAGCATAGTCAGTATACTGATAACCCACACGTACAGGGGATCAATTCTAGCCTCTTTCCATGAGTAAGAGTGTCGAACCCAACGAGGAGCTAAAGGTAGAACAAATATTCCCTCAAGTTCTATCGACCACCGATACAACTCTACGCACGCTTGACGTTCGCTTTACCTAGAACAAGTATAAAACTAGAAGTACTTTGTAGGTGTTTTTGGATAGGTTTGCAAGATAATAAAGAGCGTGTAAATAAAAAGTAAGGGCTGTTTAGATAAAGACACAATAAAGTAAATATAGCGAGTGTGGAAAAGTGGGTGTAGGAGTTGCGAAATTGTCCCTAAGAAATTGACTACTTTACTAGACCGATAGCAAGTTTTATGTGGGAGAGGCCACTGCTAGCATATCATCCCTGACTTGGAATTCTATGCACTTATGATTGGAACTATTAGCAAGCATCCGCAACTACTAACGTTCATTAAGGTAAAACCCAACCATAGCATTAAGTTATATTGGTCCCCCTTCAATCCCGTATGCATCAATTTCTATGCTAGGTTGAAGCTTCTGTCACTCTTGCCCTCCAATACATAGTCCTATCAACATACAACTAACCCTATGGTGTGATCCACGCGTGCGCTCATATGATGGGCACCAAAGGACAGCAACATAACCACAAGCAAATTAAATCAATCATAGCAATTCATCAACCACCGATAGGACAACGAAAATCTACTCAGACATCATAGGATGGCAACACATCATTGGATAATAATATGAAGCATAAAGCACCATGTTCAAGTAGAGGGTACAGCAGGTTGCGGGAGAGTGGACTGTTGTATATAGAGGGGGGAAGGTGATGGAGATGTTGGTGAAGATGGCGGAGGTGTTGGTGAAGATCGCGATGATGATGATGGTGGCCACGGCAGCGTTCCGGCGCCACCGGAAGAGAGGGGGAGAGGGGCCCTTCTTCTTCTTCTTCCTTGACCTCCTCCCTAGATGGGAGAAGGGTTTCCCCTCTGGTCCTTGTCCTCCATGGCATGGGAGTGGCGAAAGCCCCTCCGAGATTGGATCTGTATCTCTGTCTCTCTCTGTTTCTGCGTTCTGGTGTTCTGCCCTTTCACCGTTTCGTGTATATATGGAGATCCGTAACTCCGATTGGATCGAAACCTTCACCCAGATTTATTTTCTTCCGAAAATTAGCTTTCTTGCGGTCAAAGAAGAGCAGCAACCGCCTTACGGGGGGGCCCACGAGGGGGGCAGGCGCGCCCCCCTGCCTCGCGCCCCCCTCCGGCACCATCTCACGTTGATTCTTCTTCCCATATTCTCCTAATATTCCAATAATATTCTCCGTCCATTTTTATCCCGTTTGGATTCCGTTTGATATGGGGTTTCTGCGAAACATAAAACATGCAAAAAAACAGGAACTGGCACTGGGCACTGGATCAATATGTTAGTCCCAAAAATAATATAAAAAGTTGCCAAAAGTATATGAAAGTTGAATAATATTGGCATGGAACAATCAAAAATTATAGATACGACAGAGACGTACCACATACCAAGGAGTATTATGAACAACATTTATTGCAGCTAACTGCTCATCAGGAAAACTATCATGAATAGGTAGTGGGTCATCACGCACATTTTCAAGCCTAGATAAATTATGAGCTATGGGATTCTCAGCTCCTTTTCTATCAATGATATGTAAATCGAATTCTTGTAACAAGAGAACCCATCGAATAAGTCTAGGTTTAGCATCTTTCTTTTCCATAAGATATTTAATAGCAGCATGGTCTGTGTGAACAGTTACTTTGGAATCAACAATATAAGGTCTAAATTTATCACAAGCAAACACCACTGCTAAGAATTCTTTTTCAGTAGTAGCATAATTTCTTTGCGCACTTTCTAGAGTTTTACTAGCATAATGAATAACATTCAATTTCTTATCAACTCTTTGTCCTAGAACAGCACCAACAGCATAATCACTAGCATCACACATAATTTCAAAAGGTAAGTTTCAATCAGGTGATTGAGCAATAGGTGCGGAAATTAAGGCTTTCTTGAGTGTTTCAAAGGCTTCTAAACAATCATCATAAAAAACAAAAGGAATATCCTTTTGCAAAAGACTAGTAAGAGGCCTAGAAATTTTAGAAAAGTCTTTGATAAATCTCCTATAGAAACCAGCATGACCTAAGAAACTACGAATACCTTTTATATCTTTAGAACATGGCATTTTCTCAATTGCATCAACCTTAGCTTTGTCCACTTCAATACCTCTTTCAGAATTTTTATGACCCAAGACAATGACTTCATTAACCATAAAGTGGCACTTCTCCCAATTCAAGACAAGATTTGTTTGTTCACATCTCTGCAAAACTCAATCAAGATTGCTTAAACTATCATCAAAAGACTTCCCATAAACAGAGAAGTCATCCCTGAAAACCTCAACAATCTTTTCACAAAAGTCAGAGAATATAGCAGTCATACATCTTTGAAAGGTAGCAGGTGCATTACATAAACCGAAAGGCATACGTCTATAAGCATAGGTTCCAAAGGGACAAGTAAAAGTGGTCTTTTCTTGATCAGGTTGAGAAACAGGTATTTGTGAAAAACCAGAATATCCATCAAGGAAGCAAAAATGTGTGTGCTTAGATAATCTTTCAAGCATTTGATAAATAAAAGGCAAAGGGTAATGATCTTTTCTAGTTGCTTTGTTTAATTTTCTAAAATTAATTACCATTCTATAGCCTGTAACGATTCTTTGTGGAATAAGTTCATTCTTATCATTAGGAACAACAGTTATACCTCCTTTATTAGGGACACAATGAACATGACTTACCCATCTACTATCAGCTATAGGATAGATTATACCTGCCTGCAGAAGTTTTAATATTTCCGTTCTTACCACTTCTTTCATCTTCGGATTTAACCCACGTTGGTGATCAACAACGGGTTTAGCATCAGGTTCCATATTAATTTTGTGCTGACATAGAGTGGGACTAATGCCCTTTAAATCATCAAGAGTATATCCAATAGCAGCTCGGTGCTTCCTTAGAACTTTCAATAATCTTTCTTCTTCATGTTCTGAAAGATTAACACTAATAATAACAGGATATATCTTCTTTTCATCAAGATAAGCATATTTCAGAGTGTCTGGAAATTGTTTTAATTCAAACACAGGGTCACCTTTAGGTGGAGGAGGACCTCCTAGAGTTTCAATAGGCAAATTATGTTTAATCAGAGGACGTTGTTCAAAGAAAATATTATCTATTTCATTTCTTTCATGCATATGAAAATAATTTTCGTGGTCTAGCAAATATTGTTCTAAAGGATCAGTAGGTGGTACAGCAATAGAAGCAAGACCAATTAATTCATCCTTACTAGGAAATTCTTTTTCATGAAGCTTTCTACTAAACTTGGAAAGAATAAACTCATGAGTCTCATCAGCAAAACTAACACCGAGAATTTGCTTCTCACAGTCTATTTTAGTATTAATGGTGTTCAAGAAAGGTCTACCAAAGATAATGGGAGAAAAGTCATCTTGTGGGGAACCAATAACAAGAAAATCAGTAGGGTAATTTATTTTCCCACACAAGACTTCAACATCTCTAAAAATCCCAATTGGTGATATTGTGTCTCTATTAGCAAGTTTAATAGTAACATCTATGTCTTCTATTTCTGCAGGTGCTATGTCATTCATAATTTCTTGATATAAGGGGTAAGGAATAGCACTCACACTAGCATCTATGTCACATAAACCATGATAACAGTGATCTCCTATTTTAACTGAGATAACGGGCATGCCAACAACAGGTCTATGTTTATCCTTTTTTATCAGGTTTGGCAATTCTAGCAGCTTCTTCACAGAAGTAAATAACATGCCCATCCATATCTTCTTCCAAGAGATCTTTAACCATAGCAATACTAGGTTCTACTTTAATTTGTTCATCAGGTTTAGGTGTTCTAATATAGCTTTTGTTAACCACAGTTGACACTTTAGCATGTTCCTTTATCCTAACAGGGAAAGGTGGTTTCTCAATATAAGCAGAGGGACAACTGGGTCAACATTATAAAGTATAGTTTCTTCTTTAACTGGTACCGGTTCTTTAATTTCTCATTTAATAGGTGGATGATATTTAAACCACTTCTCTTTAGGGAGATCAACATGAGTAGCAAATGATTCACAAAAGGAGGCTACTATCTCAGAGTCAAGTCCATATTTAGTGCTAAACTTTTTAAAAGCATCGGTATCCATAAAAGATTTAACACAATCATACTTAAGTTTAATACCTGATTCTTTACCTTTGTCGAGTTCCCAATCTTCAGAGTTGCGTTTAATTCTTTCCAAAAGATCCCACCAGAATTCAATAGTCTTCTTCATAAAAGAGCCATCACAAGAAGTATCAAGCATGGTTTGATCATTACGAGAAAGCCGAGCATAAAAGTTCTGGATAATAATTTCTCTTGAGAGCTCATGATTGGGGCATGAATATAACATTGACTTAAGCCCCCCGCAAGCTAGAGCGATGCTTTCTCCTTCACGAAGCCAAAAATTATATATATAATTCCGATCACGATGAACTAGATGCATAGGATAAATTTTTTGATGGAACTCCAATTTCAAACGATTCCAATTCCAAGATCCAATATCATCGCATAGCCTATACCATGCCAATGCTTTTACCTTCAAAGATAAAGGCAAAAACTTCTTCATAACTTCATCTCCGGGTAAACCTGCAAGCTTGAACAATCCACAAATTTGTTCTACATATATCCAGTGCATATCAGGATGTTCGGTTCCATCTCCTGCATAAGGATTAGCTAGTAGTTGTTCTATCATACCCGAAGAAATTTCATATTCAATATTTTCATTAGGTGCATTAGGTTGAGGGGTAGCTAATTGTGGTTCCGGTCGAGGTGAAGATACCCCGAACAAACCCCTCAAAGGATTGTTTTCCATAGTAACAAGTGACAATAAATTTCAGCACACTATATAAATGTTTCCTTACCAAAGGCGCTTCACTCCCCGGCAACGGCGCCAGAAAATAGCCTTGATGACCCACAAGTATAGGGGATCAATTGTAGCTCTTTTCGATAAGTAAGAGCGTCGTACCCAACGAGGAGCAGAAGGAAATGACAAGTGGTTTTCAGCAAGGTAATGTCTGCAAGTGCTGAAATTGTAAGTAGCAGAGTAGTTTGATAGCAAGATAATTTGTAAAGCAAGTAACGATAGTAGTAACAAAAGTGCAGCAAGATGGCCCAATCCTTTTGAGGCAAAGGACAGGCCAAAATGGTCTCTTATGATAAGCAAAGCGTTCTTGAGGGTACACGGGAATTTCATCTAGTCACTTTTATCATGTTGGTTTAATTCGTGTTCAGTACTTTGATAATTTGATATGTGGGTGGACCGGTGCTTAGGTGTTGTTCTTACTTGAACAAACCTCCTACTTATGATTAACCCTCCCGCAAGCATCAGCAACTACGAGAAAAGTATTAAGAATAAATTCTAACCATAGCATTAAACTTTTGGATCCAATCGATCCCTTACGGAATAGCGCCATAAACAGGGGTTTAAGCTTCTGTCACTCTCGCAACCTACCATCTAATTGCTACTCCACAATGCATTCCCTTAGGCCCAAATATGGTGAAGTGTCATGTAGTCGATGTTCACATGACACCACTAAGGGAATCATAACATACATACTATCAAAATATCGAACACATATCAAGTTCACAAGATTACTTGCAACATGATTTCTCCCTTGACCTCAAGAACAAAACTAACTACTCACAAATGATAATCATGCTCATGATCAGAGGGGGATTAAATAGCATATTGGATCTGAACATATAATCTTCCACCAAATAAACCATATAGTAATCAACTACAAGATGTAATCAACACTACTAGTCACCCACAAGCACCAATCTATGGTTCCAGTAGCAAGATTGAACACAAGAGATGGACACAACAGATGGTGTTGTTGAAGATGCTGATGGAGATTGCCCTCCCCAAGATGGGGAGTTGTTGGTGATGATGATGACGATGATTTCCCCCTCCGAGAGGGATGTTCCCCTAGCGGAATCGCTCCGCCGGAGGGCAAAAGTGTTCTTGCCCAAGTTCCGCCTTGAGACGGTGGCGCTCCGTCCCGAAAGTCCTCTCCTTATTTTTTCTAGGTCAAAATAACCTATATACCAGAAGATGGGCACTGGAGGTGGGCCTGGGTGAGCACAACCCACCAGGGCGCGGCTGGGCTCCCTGGCGTGCCCAGGTGGGTTGTGCCCACCTGGTGGGCCCCCTCTGGTATTTATTTGCTCCAATATTCCTCATATATTCCATAAAAAATCTCCGTGAAGTTTCAGCTTGTTTGGAGTTGTGCAGAATAGGTAGTCTGGCGTAGCTTTTCCAGGTCCAGATTTCCAGCTGCCGGAATTCTCCCTCTTTGTGTATACCTTGCATATTATGAGAGAAAAGGCATTAGAATTACTCCAAAAAGCATTATTATGGATAAAAGCATTATAAATAACAGTAAGAAAACATGATGCAAAATGGACGTACCAACGGTCTCTTACTGCAGTTTATAATTCTGCATACTTCTCCTAGTAAGCTCACAAGTAATGATTGATTCACTACATCTATGCGTGCCTTGTCATATTTGTTGTCAATATTCTTTTAGGGTGGACCACCCTGTTTGCAAATACCGGAACCACAGACATGAGTGAGTAGTATTTCTCTGGGTGATCTCTCCATCATGTGTGGCAACGAACACTGCATTGTATAGAAAGAAAGTGTCATTTCCACCTTTTACATAGACTACGATCTTTAACATGGAATACAATCTTTCTACTTGCTTTGTGTCGCACTACCAGCACTCCACCCTTGAAGCTAAACATTATGCCACTCATAATTCCTTAGTTTATTTGTTCAAATACGAATTTGATATGATTCTAATATTCCTACTTCAGTTTTGAAATGTGTGGATGCCTGTTATAGAGACATAAGAGGTTTGTATTTCTGTGTGTGGTATGGTCAGCACGGTTGGGGGTGAACTTTGCATATGCAGGGGTTTATAGGGAGACACTCTTCGAGTTGAATCCGCAATGCATTCCATAGATAATCTGACTACCTTTTATGTTTTCATGAATCTCAAATATTGAATAGCATCATAATGATTATGAGCTTGCGTGCATGAAAAGAATAAAGCAGAAAAATGCCATGGCTGTCAAACTTGGCATTAAGGGACTGAAATCAAGTCTGGATGAAATGCAATGCAAACGCTCTCCACCTACAGATTCATGCTCAGAATATGATCCTAACAGTGATTTTGAGCTGGAGGGAGACCTAAGTCAATGTAGCTCCCTAGTGGAGGAGTCAGAGGTAGATGCCCTATCTTATTCACCCATCAAGGTGCTTGCTCTAACTTTCCAAGGTTATATTGGTCGCACATATCTTGCAACTGATGCTTTGCATTTCTTCTACTTTGTTGCACTGCCATTAGCTTAGTTTACACATCGTGTATGTGAATACGCCCTGCCTATCCATTTTCACTACATATTCCATCAGTCATCATACCATATTTATCCATTCAAATGTTGTTCTTGTGTATCAGACGTTCAAAGGGAAGAGGGCGATTGCTGATCGTGGAGGAGCACGAGCAAAGTATTTGGAAAAGGTAGTGACACCTAATAAATCAAATAGCCCATTAGGTGTAGTTGCAATATCACCTGACCCACAAAACACGGCCCCAACTCTAGCAGACTCTAGCCCTACTACACTGGTCATCTCTGATGCCCCAACTCAGCAGACCCCAACTACAGCAAACAGTATGATGATGCCAGTTGACATAGCACCAGCTCTCTGATGCAAAACCCCCCATTCCAGCAAAGAGTACACCAAATCTAGTTGCCAAATCCCTTTTCGAACTAGGAGAGCCCCAATTGCAGCAAATAGGACCCCTGTTCCATTTCTTCCCAGTTTAGAAGATGAAGCTTATATTGTTGTCAGGAACTTTGTGCGCATCTTTCCTTCATGGAAAGATTATACCGCAGACACAGAACAATTTCCAGTCTTCCTCCGCAACTTACGCGTAAGTAATGTACTATTTTATTCATGGTAATTACTGCATATATTTCTGCTGACAGAAGACACAAGATTTCATTCTTTTAAATAGGCGAGGACCAAACTGGATTGTCAAGACGAGCAAGGGTTGGTTGAGCTTTTCAAGCACTCGTTGATGAAGTATCGTTCGTACCTGAGGCAAGCGCACTTCGATGGCAAGCCTCTAAACGAAATTTCTGTAAAGTCTCCGATGCTACATTTATCAGACAGTGACTGGAATAATCTTGTTACACATTGGTCTCGTCTGCAGCGTAAGGTACTGTCTATGATATCACATCACTATTTGAACTACATTTCTGCATTTGCCTTAATGTCTCACTTGTACGAAAACTGTTAGCAGAAGAACATTCATTCTCAAGGGACCACCGAATCTCGCAACTATACTACACACTGTATTGCTCTTGTGAGTACCTCTTGCCCTGTATGACCATACTTACTTTCATAACTGGTTGATTATGTAGCATCACTGCACATGTTAGCCTCGTTATCGTCCATTTGGTGGACATTATAAGATCTGTATGGACTCTTACATAAATCAGAATCAACCCAATGCTTTTGAAGAGGTTTAGCTCTGTAGTCCTCTTGTAAGGACTGAACATCGTCTATCACTTTACTTACATTAACAGCTATTCCCTCCGTCCCATAATATAAGAATGTTTTGTACAGTATACCAGTGTTCAAAACACTCTTATATTATTGGAAGAGGGATTGGTTCATTGTGTAGCATTCTGCATCTTATCTCCCTCCCCAACCATTTACTAAAAAATATCATATCTATATTTAATCTTACCAAAAAGTTGAATACACGGACAATGCCAGTGCAGAAGTGTGGCCCATTGCTCTTGTCAGTACATTTTGTCATGTAACACTTGTACCTCCAAGGATTGGTAGTTGATTATGTAGCATCAATCTGCATCTTATCTTCATTATCCTCTATCCCTTCCAGTATTATCACATCTATAATTACTCTCTACAAAATGTAGAGTACAGGCAATGCTTATGAAGAAGATTCTGTGCTGAAATTCTTGAGTTATTCTTCCCTTGACATGGAGAAGGGCATTATAAAGCCGGTGTTAACTGTTAATGTAAGTCAGTCCTTCTAAAGCCTTTATCCTCAACTGCTGTTTAATTTGCTCATACTCCCTATCGTTAACTGTTGTTTAGTTTGCTGTTTCTATCAAAATGCATGTTCGCAAAAACCGTAAGTTCCAAGTTTTACTTGTAAAACCAAATTACTTATTCATATCATGTGCATTACTCAATACTCCCTATATGTATGCTTGTTTTGTGGATCTATAATCCAGTGTGTGGTGAAGCAGCCCACGTTTGCACCTTGTCATCTCCTATTTTATCTTACTAATGTGGCTGATGATATGAACAACATGCCATGCACATTAACCAAAATAGATACAATGATTGTCTTTGTCGTTCATCTATGCTTGTTATGTTGACATGGTAATCCACTAGTGTGGTGAAGCTCCCCGCATTATGGACAATGCTATTGATATTTTGAACTTACTCTTTATTTTCTAATTTGAAATTGGATAGAATTGACAGCACAGTTATCATCTTTGTTTATACATGTGCAAAACCTGTCATCTCTCTACTTGTTTCAGGGTAATATGCCTGATGGCATGCACAAGTCTGCTGAAGGCTGTGAGACAAACCCAACATATATTGCAGCAAAGAAGGCAAAATATCTTGTAGATAGCGAGACAACCCCAAAGTCTTGTCTTGATGCAGTGTTCAAGTTACTTGAGACTAGCAGTCAGATAAGCTCACAGAATTCGCTGTCTGAATTAGTTCGACTTCTTCAGTCCTAAGTTCTAGCAGAAAGGCATTCTGCAACTCAACTTTGATTTGAAGTCCTATCTCTAAGAAAGATTGCGGAGAATACCAGTGAGAACCTCATTGCTAAACAGCTACACCTGAAAGCTATGACCGACATGCTAGGCAGGTCTCACAGCCTTGCTCAGCAGCTTGCGCCGCAGTTCCCGCGCAAGGCTAACCTTTTTTGAACTGTCTTGGAAGAGGTCTTGGTTCAATATTATTTTGTTACGCTGCAATGGTGCCCAGTTTTTGTAATCCGCTTCTTCGTTGCGCTTTATGATCACTGGTGGCGAACTTCGATGCCCAGTGGATGTAATATACCATAAATCCTTTATTATATAGTGTAGGTTTATTCTAAGTTACTATGCCGTAATTTCTTTATTGTATAGAGTAGGTTTGTTCTTAATTCCTACTAGTTACCGCCATCATTCGCTATCTGGAAAAAATCTGATGTAGTCGACCGGGCCGAAACATTTGCCTCTAACGGGCCTACTTTTTAGCGGGCCACAATTGGGCCGGCCTGCAACTTTCTTGGGCCCGAAAGGCCATTGGGGCCTTCACACTTTGCGTCGGGACCAAAACTTACACGGGCCTATATTCGGGCCAAAGTTTAGTTAGGCCTTTAGTGGACCCAGCGCTTAGTTGGGCCCATGTAGCTTTGGGCCATTAACAGGCTGGATATTCTGCTGGACTGTTACGGCCCAGAAGAAACCATGGGCCTTTAGCAGGCCAAAATGCTTGTTGGGCCTCAATTTTCACTAGTCGTCGACGGGCCTATAGGAGGCTGAAATGTAGACCGAGCCTTTTTTGGCCCAGTTATATGACGGGCCATTACCAGGCCGAAACATATCTCGGGCCTTAGTTGGCCCACTGATATCATGGGCCTTTAGGAGGCCGAAAGCTTAGTCCAGGCATCAACCGCTCGAATTATACGACAGGCCTTTAACAAAGTCACATTGGGCTGAACTGTTGCCACCTTTATCATGGGCCGTTAGAGGGCCGGATGTCGCGTCGGACCATATATGGCCCATGGGCAGCACTGGCCATTCCCAGGCCGAAAGACACACCGGGCTGAAATGGGCCCATGTCTACATCGGGCCTCTAACAGGCCGAAATGTCACTGGGTCGTAATTGGGCCCAAATATTCGGTGAAAAAATAACAGGCTAGATCTAGCTTTGGGCCATAAATGGGCCATGTTTAAACATGTCGTTATTGGGCTGGCCCACTAATACCTGAGTAAATACTACGGGCCTTTGACTGGGCCGGCCTTTTTAACCTATATAGGCCTCTGTTGGGCCCTGCCACGTGTCAACGAGTCATAGGCGCCTTTGGTCCAATGAGTGGATGACATCTGTCCCAACGGTGCGCCGACACGTGGTTCCTCTAGCCATTGAGAATTTTACACGTGGAAAATCCCCATTGGTCCGGGCTGTTAACGGGTTATCGGATTCAAACCGGAACCCGATAGCTTAACGGCGACCCGTTATGGTGAATGCCACGTGTCGATCACCCTTGACGAAAGCACTTCTGTGACGCGCGATTTATCGTCATGGAAGTGGACACTTCCGTGATAATTTTGGTAATGTCATGGAACACTTCTACGACAGCACAGATATGACTATCTTGACTCTGTCATAAAATCGTCATGGATGTACATGCATGACAGAAAACGTGACCTACTGTGACAAAACATGTATCATCACGGAAGTGTATTTTTTTGTAGTGTAGGTTGGAGGACGATGGCGATTGGAGTAGAGAGGGCGGGGAAAGGGGGGTTTAGCGTGAAAATAGTGCGGACAACTCCAAATGCGCGGGCTCCGCCTCGGTTCTGCGTGGTTGAGGGTGTGGAGTCCTATGTGGCGGAGGTGCCACTCCCGCGAAGCCCATTGTTTGCTTCTGTTTTGCGAAAAAACAAATTCGCGAACACATCCACAGACATATACGAGTCTGCATTGGATGGCTTGCAGCGTCAGGTCATTTGCGGGCGTTTTGAGGGTCCATGTTGGAGATGTGCTGAACCGCGCGAGCAAGAAGCATCTTGAGCCGAAAGCCTACATTTAAATATAAAAGCAAAGGAACCCGACATACGCTTTAAATTAAAAAATCAAAGGAACAAATAATACATTTTAAAAAAATATAGAATCTATGTTGGAAATGATACAAGATGAAAGATTATTGTATTGACAATAGAAAAATTGGATGGCTTACGGAGTTCGAACATTTGTAGACATTGTAAGGGTCCGGATTGAAGATGCGCTGAACTGCACGAGCGTGAAGTGTCTCGAGCTGAAAGCCTACATTTAAATAGGAAATCAAAGGAACCCGACAAACGCTTTAAATAGAAAATCAAAGGAACAAATAATACAATTTTGAACAAAATATAGAATCTATGTTGGAAATGATATAAAACGAAAGATTATAGTATTGGCACATTTTTAAACAAAATATAGAATCTATGTTGGAAATGATACAAAATGAAGATTATTGTATTGGCAATTGAAAAATTGGATGGTTTGCTGCGTTCAGACATTTTTGAGGGTCCGTAATGAGCTGAACCGCGCGAGCGAGAAGTGTCTCGAGCTGCAAGCCTACATTTCAAAGACACTTTAAATAAAAAATCAAAGGAACAAATAATGCAATTTTGAATAAAATATAGAATCTATGTTGGAAATGACACAAAACGAAAGATTATTGTACTGACAATTGAAAAATGCGTCTGCCGGGAGTCGAACCCGGGTCTATTGCTTGGAAGGCAATTATCCTAACCGTTGGACTACAGACGCTTTTTGTGATAATTTTCCTAATACATTATTCATAATCGTATTTGTACAATAACAAATAAGGGCCCAAGTGATGGATCAGTGTCTCATTGCACCATGCCCCTTCCTCATCTCTACCTAATAATAAAATAAATTGGGTTTCTGGTTGTACTCCCTCCGTCCTAAGATTCTTGTCTTAGATTTGTCTAAATACGGATGTATCAAGTCATGTTTTAGTATTAGATGCATCCGTATCTAGACTAAGCTAAGACAAGAATTTTGGGACAGAGGGAGCACGTCATAAAAACTACCCTCGAAGTTGGCAAAAATTACCCACCAATGTCACCCGTAAGTGGCAAAAACGATTCTTTTTTTAAGTCACCAACGTCGCGGTTAGCTCATTTACCGAGTTATTCCTTTACAAATAACAAGCACACTTGTGGCTTACTGGTTGGAGCCTTTACAAATACATCCATTTCCAAGACAAGTAATTCCGAACGGAGGGATACATCCATTTTCAAGACAAGTAATTCCGAACGGAGGGAGTAGCAGGCCTGAGTTCGATCCCCACTTTTTCTTTGTTTTCTCTTGATTTCTGTGAGCGGAAGATAGAACAGCCTCGCCCAAGTGCCATCTTATCTGATGGGCTACAAAATTTTCTAATTTCGGCCCAGCCATTTCCTTCTTAAACTTTTTTGGCAGATTCAAGTATTTAAAAATGTATTCATATCTTTCAAATCCTAACTTTAAATTTAGAAAGTTATGTACGATAATCACCCAAAAAATGTGTACATTCCAGATATGATATTATCTTGCATGATAACCATTTCTAAAATTATTTTTATGTTCCAACTTTAATTAAATACTTTTCTCTATATGGGGAATTTGAAAATGCCTATTCGTTATACATGTCCTTATAGATTGATTGTTTCTTATGGAGATATCTAACATGCTCCTATGCACGTGCTATCATTGTGTACTAAAGTGTAATTCGCTATTTTCAGCCTAATGCATTATTTCTTTCTTTTTTACGGGTAATGCATTATTTCTTAGGTATCATTAAGGAGGAACACCACAAAGACGTGAATTGATACCGGCAAGTAGATAGATATTTTTGTTTTCTAATCAATTGGACACAACTTTAGTTTCTTAAAAAAATCATCCCACCTTTATATTTGTGCACAACATCACTTATCATGTTGTTTCTCGTACAACATTGTGAAAGATTTCGTATGATTTTTTGGTGTCATCAAGTGTGTGTATGGGGTGATTTATTTTCTCCCGTTGCAACGCACGGGCATGTTTCCTAGTCATTAGAAAAAGAATATATCACGAAGAGTTGTGTTAAGATTAAACTATAATCTATAATTAAGGGAAATCTCCCCTTGCCCATCGAACGAGTTGCACCCGTACGGACGCCTGTGTCCGTTGCAACCGTCGCTTCTCTCCCGTCCTCCTGGAACCGATGCATCTCTTGGGGATCGTCGCGTCTCTCCAGGGGATATATATACTCTCTGTAACCATTGACAAAGCATCGATCACTTTCGATTCAAAACACGTTATCACGCACGTAGAACAGCCAGCGAGAGCGAAAGGCAACAGAGAAAGGAGAAGAGAGGAAGTACTCGCCGCCGGTGAGATGACAGGCCTTGTCTCCTTCCTCCGTCTGATCCGCGAGGACGGTCGCCGCTACCGCCTCATTGCCCTTCGCCGCCATGGAGTTGGTGGCCACCGCCGTTTCCGTCGCCGGATGCAAGCCATCCGTCGATTCGGCCGCGGCGTCGCTGGACGAGGTGCTCCTGGCCGCCACCGCGCCGCTGGACGCGCCCCCCGCGGTGCTCCCCTCGCCCCTGGACGCAACCACGATGGTACTCCCTGCGCCCGTGGCCAGGCGCCCATGGGGTTCGACCCCTGGCTAGTGGCTGGCCCGAGCGCCCCCATGGTGCACAGGGCTGCAGCCGCGCCTGCACCGCCTCCTGGATCTCCGCCTCCACCACCTCCTCCGCCGGCCGCGTGGCTCGCGCCGTCGACGCCAACGCCCGCAGCCGAGGCCGCCGGCCCGCCCGGATACTGCCCTGTGCCGATGCGCGCCGTCGTGAACGAGGAGGAGGCGCTCGCCTTCGTCTCCGCGCCGACCGGTGCCTCCGGAGTGGTCCGCCTTGGAGCCGGCATGGAGGGCGCCGACGCCACCGCCACGCCTCAGCAGGAGACGGCTGCGGGCTCGAGCAGCCGAGCCGCACAGCGCTTCGGGCGTCTCTTCGGGCGCGTCGTCGCCGCCATCGACTGCCGCCCCAGCCGCCGCCCCGGTTCGTGGGCTCCGGCGAGCCTCGGCCTCGCCAGCGCCGCGCCAGAGGGTGCTCGCCCGGACCCCGTCGTCATCGCGTCTTCTTCGGACGAGGAAGGCTCGTCGGTGTTGCGCCGGTGACCTCCGGCGCCGCGAGGGGCTGCGGCGGCCACTCCAGTCGCCGGCGCCGTGCGGGGAAGGGGATCGAGCGGGGGTGCGACTTCGGGTCTCAGACCCTTATCCGTAACCGCCGCTTCCTCCCTCTCTTATGCGGTGGGGCTGCGGGTGTGCTGGCCAAAGGCCATGGAGGCCCAGGCCCAGGCGCCTGCTGTGTCCTCCAGCCGCCTCCTTCTGGCCTGGATTCATACTTTGTTTTCTCTCTATTTTATTAACAGTAGTACTAATGTTTGTATTTATGCAGTTTTAGACTCTGTTTAGTACTGTTTAGTACCTAGTTTGAGTGCTACTTACATTCTAGTCCTGTTCTAGATTACATCTGACTAGGACTAGTGTAATTATTAGTGTGTTTATATTATGTAATGGATTGATAATATAAATAAAGTACCGAATTTCATCTGGGAAGAATGACATGTTCCATGTGTTTACCACATATCAAGTTCTCTTGAACATGTTTTAGCAATCGAGATCATCTTCTCTCGCACACCAAACTTGCAAATTTTTGAATATTTCTCCCTCACTATATTTGGAATCACAAGGTAATGAGTTGGGATCTACTGCCTTCTGCTGTTCATACCTCGGCAGGACTACTTGCATCATTTCTGTGTATGTTGACGATCTCAACATCATCGGCAGCACACCAGACATTGATGAAGCACGCAATCACCTAAAGATGGAATTTGAGATGAAGGATTTGGGTAAAACCAAATTTTGCTTAGGTATTCAACTTGAGCATCTTCCCTCAGGAATCATGGTACACCAATCTGCCTATATCCAGAAAATATTGGAGAAATTCAATATGGACAAATCCTATCCATCTAAAACTCCCATGGTGGTTCGATCTCTAGACATAGAGAAAGATCCTTTCAGACCAAGGGATGATGGGGAAGAGGTGTTGGGACCTGAAGTTCCATACCTTAGTGCTGTTGGGGCGCTTATGTATCTTGCAAATTGCACAAGACTTGATATTGCATTTGCAGCGAATCTACTTGCTAGACATAGCGCAGCTCCCACCAAACGTCATTGGTCTGGAGTGAAGAATATCTTTCGATATCTCCAAGGCACAAAGGATCTTGGCCTATTTTTCCAGTTCCAGAAAAATCAGGACTCTGATATGATTGGATATGCAGATGCCGGTTATTTGTCTGATCCCCATAATGCCAGATCTCAGACCGGCTTCGTGTTCTTACATGGTGGCACTGCTATATCATGGAAGTCTTCGAAACAGACTCTGGTGGCAACATCTACCAATCATTCTGAAATAATTTCATTATTTGAAGCAACATGTGAATGTGTATGGCTTCGCAGAATGATAAACCACATACAACAGTCATGTGGAATGGGTTCGATAAAACCGCCTACCATTATCTATGAAGATAATGCGGCATGTGTTGCGCAGATGCAAACAAGATACATCAAGAGTAATATCACCAAGCATATTTCTCCTAAATGGTTTTCTCCCCATAATCTTCAAAAAAGCGGGGAAATAAGCATTCTGCAAGTCAAATCATGTGACAACCTTGCTGATTTATTTACCAAGTCTACCAAATTCTACATTCCAAAAATGTGTTAATGGAATTGGTATGCGAAGACTTAGGGACTTGCACGTGTCAGGGGGAGTCTCTTCTTGAGATATCCTTATTTTAATGACATCACATTATGCTATCTTTCTTTGTGAGTATATGTTTCAGGATCTCATCAAAGATTTTATGAAGAACTTTTGAAAGAGAATCTTTTGAGATGATAGAGCTTCCCGGACAATCGTGAAGATGATTATACATGGTCAAGCGTAGATTAGGGGGAGTGTTAAGATTAAACTATAATCTGTAATTAAGGGAAATCTCCCCTTGCCCATCGAACGAGTTGCACCCGTACGGACGCCTGTGTCCGTTGCAACCGTCGCTTCTCTCCCGTCCTCCTGGAACCGATGCATCTCTTGGGGATCGTCGCGTCTCTCCAGGTGATATATATACTCTCTGTAACCATTGACAAAGCATCGATCACTTTCGATTTAAAACAACCGTACCATCTCTCCCATCAGCTCAGTCTTCTGGGAGTGGATGTGATTCAATTACACTAGTAACGGTGAACAGGTTAGAACTAGCATCTTTTGACAGTAACTAGATGACCAATTGCGCCAATGGCGCAAAGGCCGAAAGCAAGCCATGTATTAAAAGGGTGTACATTAATATTATTCGGGCACATATTGAAGTGGTAAACATTAGACAGAATCATCACTGCATGTTTGACCATGGCGCAAAAAGCGAGAGCGAGCCAAGCATTCAAAGCATGTGTATGAGATTGATTTAGAATCAACTTAAAGATACTTATATTCCATTACATGAAAGCTTGATGCTTAAAAAAAAATATTCAAATCACTTGGTAATAGCATACATTGGCTCTTAAAAGACAGGCTATATTAGTATAGATGGATGGTGTATATAGTGCTTGCCCATTAACCATTGCTCGAGTCTTGTACCTGCCGTCGGCAGGAAGGAAAGAACCTACGACCTAGGCGGACGAACAACCTAGCCGCACACTGCAGACAGGATCAGAGGCGTATAGAGGAACAAAAAGAATCAAGCGACTGTGTATAAAACAATAAGCAGATGGTGCACTTTATTAATTATTTTTCTAGCTGTTTTCCTTTATCACCAAGCAGCACGTATTAGTTGGGTAAGCAATAACCAGGTGGTACACTTGATATTGGAACCCCCATACATTTATTATCTCTATTCATTCAAAGAACTAACCCGAGCAGGCATTGCAAGACTATTAAGAATCGGTATGAAACTAAGAAAAGTGAGCATCCTCTATAAACATGTTTATTGACCAATGGCATATGAGCACACAATCACCCAGGAAGAAAACCACCATGACAAGCATAAGGTAAAACAGAAATTTATGATACACGGTCTGTAGATAACAATATATATAGCTTCAAGTGCACTATATACCAATAGACATGACCATGAGGACAGATTCAAAGCCAAATGGCATGGAAAGTTGTCAAATATATACCATAGAAAAACAAAACTGGGAATGTCAAAAAGACGTAAACAGAGTATACAGATACAACGGCGCGGTAAGATAAATAACATGATGTAATAGTGGCTATGATTTCTTTCTGGTAAAACCATCATAGAGAAATAAAATTCACATGAAAATATTTGCTTCCAACAGACTTACAATGATAGGTGTAACTACTTAAACTCACAATTGGATAAGAAGAATGTATGATAAAGGCTGGAAGATATAAAAGGACAACAAATTTAAACAGAGCCTTTGTTTCCATCATTTTTTCACCTGGAGAAGTGATGCATTGCTACATAAGAACGAAAAGCACAATCTGAGAGGAATCACAAAGCCAACCAGTACATCCATCGTTTTAGAAGGACATGAACATAATTTTCTTCATTAGGACTTCTACAATTTATTAGGAGGAATTTGTTTCAGGAGATCCATTTGGCAAGCACAAGTTGATCATGATGCAACAGAGAACATTCACCATGTAAAATCAAGATTACCTGAGACTGTTGTGGACCAGCCAAACCATTCAGTGCCTCTGCAAAAGAAAGGTAAGGATTTGACAGAGCAGTTCCAACCTGTGATAAAATAAATACCATTAGTGCCAGATAAACAGGTTAGTGCATGTAGGGGATATAAACAGGAAACAAGTAAACAACCAAAGCACACTAAACTAGTAGGATCACAAGCAACGCACAAATAATTGAAGGCCAACCAGACAAAGCTGCTCCACTTCAAAAAGGCTACAACTTGCACCGCTACAAATTAGGAGGCTTTATATGCTATTCACCATTACAACGATGATGCGTCGCACGGGCACCAGTGCCTTCACTCGCTCAGATCTGGCACGTGCTTTACGTAGGCGAGGAGTGGTAGCGGTCCTGCTCCATCAATCATCAGCGTCCCATGAGTAAAACTGAAAGAAACAAATGGCACAAACAGTGTTATCACCTTGTGTCTCTAGCTCTTGTTCACTGACCCAAAGACCAGTTGCATGAAAACAACATATACTGGCGCAACTGCAGCAGTACACTGATCCAAAAAGGAGAACCACAATCTATAAGCTACGGAGTTCACCATCCAACCTAAACCTCAAAGGCGAATTTCACTTCTAATCTGGCCTAGCAACGCAATCAGTGGCCTCCCGTATCCGACGGCGACAACATGCAAGGATGGATGGGGGGAAGAGGGACTCGCCTTGGGTTGGGGAGCGTTGAGCTGGAGAGGCACTCGGTGAGCGTCTCGCGCGGCGGATCAGAGGCGGCTCACCTCGGGTCATCTTCCTCACCTTCTCGCGCATGCGGCGACCACGCAGACGGCGGCGACAGTCTAGCCAATCGCTGGAGGACAGGCTAGGGCACGGTGGTTGCTGGACCTGTCGGTGCTCCTCGCCTCCTTGCAAAGGCAGAGCGCCAGCCGCTGCATCTTGGGGAGGCGCAATATCGGCCGGGAGAGGTGCCTCGCATGGTGAATCCGACTCGATGACGTGCTCCTCTCTACGGAGCAATGACGCGAGCGTCGATCTGCACTTTCCTCCTGGCGATGGCAAGGGGTGAACGGAGCAATGACGCGAGCGTCGATCTGCACTTTCCTCCTGGCGATGGCAAGGGGTGAGCTCGCCGGGGAGGGCCATCCAATTTATATATTGTATCTTGGAAAAATCATTGCGTCAACATGATAAAAGATTTTATACATACTTGAGATCAGGGTGCCTCTCAAGCACCATTGAAATTGCCTGTTCAAGGCGCATGTCGTGTTCCTGCTCATCGCGGGGTTTCACCTTCTGCAACACACCATAAATTAAAGAGTATGTTAGAGTCATCAGCTGGAAACGCACACAAGGAAGACAAAACTACAGCTCATGTGAGTTAATAACAGCAATCTACCTCCTTAAGAATTTTCTCAAATATCACGCCAACTTTAGCAGCTATCTCCATTGGGACTGCAAGGCCGTTCTTATCAAAGAGCGAACAGCTGTAAAGGAACCAATTAACAGAATGAGATGTAAGAACATGAAAAAAATACAAGTATGTGGATTATATCAAAGAAAAATGTCTGTTCAAGTGCTGAAATCACCTTTCCAAATCATGGTCATACAGAACAGAATTGTCGCCACTTGTGTGATATAATCTCAGCCCAAGATGGCCAATCAATGGTGCTAAAGATTCTCATTACCGACACCGTGCAACCTGAAAAAAGTTCAGCAACACCAGCACGAAGTTAGACAGATTATACAGATAAAATCTACCAAGAATTGTTCCAATTAATCCTTTAGGTTAAACTAACCATGAGGCTCCCATGTCAATGGGGCATCCAAAGGAGTAATCCGTATGAACATGGCCACCAATTTGATCTATCGACTCAAGGACAGTCACCTGCTCAGGCAGCATGGGCATCATCAAATTAGAGGAACAACAGACAGATCAGGATTTTGTCAGTACCTCAAAAGAGGAATTGGAGAGGACATGAGCCACAGCAATCCCTGAGATTCCGCTACCGATCACGATGACAGATGGAGGCGAAGCGCAACGCATCTCAATGGTTGGAAGCAGAAGGCCTGCAACACATCAATGCAGAGCGATTCTTCGTAATCAGCACCCGAATCAAACAGGGATATGAAATCTACTATGAGCTTGGCAACGAGATTGCAAATTTGTACTCCATTACGATCGCAACTGAGTGATTAGATCCAAAAAAATCTTGTTCCAGCCCCCTTCCCATCACCCAAAATCGCCCCTTCACGCAAGATCTAGCAGAAAACGCTGACATTACAGGACATGAATCGCCGTACCTCCGGTTTTGAAGCTGCTGGGATCCATGGCCACGCGCATCATGCAACATGACTGAATTTGACAAAAATTAGGACACAATTCAGCATGCCTTGTACATGACCTCAAGGGAAAGCAGAGATATCACCCAACCACACACATGAGGCGGTGTATTTGTCACCAAGAATCTACATTACAGCAGAAGAGAAACCACAAAAGGAAGGCATCCATCCTCCTTTGTTTTGATCCATACATGACAAGACAAAGCATAGTATCAACAGTGATGGTCATCCTAAACTGGAATTCAACAGCAGATCCCACTCCTTAAAACATATATAGGCATCCAACGGACATGTTTAACTTTGTTAATAAATAAAGATGCTAATCTGCTGCACAAGACCTGACATGTCTTGTCGGTTCCATGTCCCACACAAAATAGGATAATGCATTTCAACTTAGCAAGCTAAAACATATACATATCCAATTGGGACATATAATTATTATTATTTGTCAACAAGCAAAGATGGTAGGTAATTTTCTGTACATGGCATCGATGAGCAGAGAAGGTTTGTGGAAATAAAACATCACCTCGGCTCAGTTGAGTGGTACAAGAAATTGGATGTCCATGCGAGCTTCTCCGGCTTGTCTTGCTTCATTTTTCTGCAGAAACAAGACACCAAATGGCATGTTATTATGAAGTTGCAGAAGATTGTGTAGAGCATAAACAACAGCAAGAAAGCACCAGAACTGTACCAATCTACCTATATTGGTCCTAAGTCATGAGTTATGGCAGGATTTACTCTCTAAGATTATCCAACACAGGGAGCGGAGGATAACCAGCTGCAGCTCGGGCAGAAAAGCACGTAATCCCCTATAATGGAATTAAGTTCGTTCATTTTTTGGTGGGAGAAACTGTGTTGGAACATTTTCTGTCTAACAAACAAAGGATGTCTCTAGGCCCTTTTATGTAAACTACGCTCTATATAGTCTTATTACAGTCATATAGGATGATACAACAGAAGGAATTGTGCTCTGTGCACATTCTCTATAGTGGCGTGCCTATCTGGTTTAGAGGCAGATTGGCATACAAAAAGTATATAATATGTTTCTGTTTCCATTTTCTAGATGGTGCACCAACCTTTTTGAAGCTCACATCATTTCTTTGTAGCACAGTTTTCTACCCTTCAGCATATTCACAGTCTTAAATCTTCAGTTGGCATCAAACCCTTCATGACACTCAAATATAATGCTCCTAAGCCTTATTAACCTTGACCAACGTCATAATAAAGATGAATGCAACAAGTCATACAAGCATTAGCATCCGTAGGAGCAAACAAAACAGCAAACCTTGAACAAAACAGCACACAGAAACGAGAGAGGGGCATAGGGAGGCGTGGAGGAGAAAAGACCTTGAGCTGCTGCTATTCCTCTCCATGGCTGGGCGTCATCCTCCTCTCCTTCCCTGCATCCACCAACAAAACAGAGCAAACAGGGAGGCGTGACGGGGAAACCACATCCACGAAAAGAACCAAACAGAGAGGGGGGGGGGGGGGGGGGGGGGGGGGGGGGGGGGGGGGGCACCCTGAAATTGAGTGGCTGGACGACGACTCCGTGGAGGTCGAGGAGAAGGAGAGGCAGAGGAGGATGCAGACGGAGCAGCAGCAGAAGAGGAACCCTCCGTCCGCGCGAGCACGAGCGGCGTACGTCAGCAGAAGAGGACCCCTCCGTCCGCGCGATCACGAGCGGCGTACGTTTACAGGAGATGGCTGGCACCTCAGATTCGAAGCCCTCGCGCGAGCTCCGTCACGCCACCATCACCGCGGCCAGGCGAATCAAGAAGAACCGGGTGAGAGGAGAGGAGCCGGAGGCGGCAAGAGGGGACGAGGAGACGCGGGTGGGGGCGCGAGTGCGGGCGGAGGCAGCGGCTAGGGTTTCTCCACGGGCGGGGCTGCAATTTATATGCCAGCACGTGAAATGACTAAAATGCCCTTGGTGGGGCACGGAATTTGCAGGCGGTGGCACCAGTGATTTAAAGGCGACGTGGAGGCAACGGTTGCGACTACGAGTCCCTGAGGGTTTATACGTTCAATCGGACCGCAGTGTCATTGGCTACATCAAAGTGCTAATTGACCATGCAAATGAGTATTGACGATTTGACATGCAGAGACTTCAATTGTTATTATTGTAACACATCGTAGTTGACTAGTTGGTCTATGGCAACAAACAAAAGACCACATATGCAGGAAAGGATCTAGACATCCAGGACGTGTTTGATTCATGACTAACTTTGCCACAATTAATCTTAGGCAAATTATGACTGCCATAAGACGTGTGGTGCATAGGAAATATTGAAACCCTAATATTTGTGTTTGTATTGATCTAATCCAGTTGTAGGGCATATATAAAGTACAATATGATGGAGATAGACTTGGAGTGGAGGGCAATACATGGTTTAATCATATCCTATCTCTAACTTAAACATAATTATACTTCTAACATGGTGAACAAAATAGCCCGATGAGATTTAGCAAAAAAATAAAGCCTATGACATATGGACTATGTAGCTAGAAAAGCTTGCCAAATTACCAATGTGGCAATGAACCAAAAGCATGCCTAAAAAGTATGGCATGAGTATTAAACATTACAACCATAGCGGATATTCACAGGGACACGCACCTGCCGAGTCGTGCTTGGCCGTCCGATTGCTTTAAGATTCATAAATTTGATTAGCCTTAGGCCTTTGATTATTCTAGATTAGGGTTCATCCATGCACACTTTTGGCAGCTTTTGCTGGAGCTGCATGCGCCATCCACCCCACCTTTCATGCCTTTTTTATTTTATTTTTTAGTTTCAATCTACTATATCTTTTAAACCAAAAGTCTAAATTAAGTTTCATTTGCATATCTGTGTTCCCCGCGACAAGAACTTTCGAACAAGACCAATCTTGAATACATTTCGAGAACTTAAAAAATTTCCAAGTTTGGAATATTTAAAATTGATAGTTGTAACATTAAGTTTTACAAATTTTCATCAAGCTTCATGTGCTTTTAGGGTTTTAGGGTTCTGGGCTTAAGGTTTACGGTTTAGAGTTTAGAGTTTAAGATTTAGTTTTTGAAACTTACTAGTTTTTGAAACTAACTAGATTCATCGTCGTTCCTATCAAGTTTTAGTAGTTGAAACTTGCCCGACAGCCCGATTTGTCTTGTGATCCGCAAAGTCGTTGAATTCCGCATGAGGGCACACCAAGTTTTAAGTTTCGGTTGATGAAACTTGCAATTTTGTTATTCGTTTGTACGATTTAGAAGTTGAAACTTAATGAAGTTATAAAAACTCGTCAAAATGTTTCCAAAATTGATCTTATTTGAAAGCCATCATCACAAAAGACACGAATATGCAAACGAAATACAAATTGGACTTACTTGTTCAAAAGATAGAATATATCCAAATTTGGAAGTCAAAAGAAAAAGCATGGGAGGTAGGAAGGGTGAAGCTGCCAAAAGCTGCAAAAAAACTGAACATGGACCCCATCTAAAGTTATTAAGGGCTAAATCACATGCAAAAAGTAAACCAGTTTCTGAATCACGAGGCGAGCGGGCGGCTACAAATATGCGTGCCTTCATCCCTGCGTGTTACAAATCCTCTCCTGCAACAATAGGCTACAAACCAAACATGCCCCTAGTATGTAGATCCTTGCACTGTTTGAATGGTGGGTGTTGTATGACATCTTTTTTTGACAAACTAAAACCCCTAATTATATTCAAATATTAGTGAGGGAAAACCGGACGTGGAGTTTCTTAGCCTGTGTGTTACAAATCCTCTCCTCCAACAATAGGCTACAAACCAAACATGCCCCTAGTAGGTAGACCCTTGCACTGTGTGAATGGTTGGTGTTGCATGACATCTTTTTTTTACAAACTAAAACCCCGGATTGTATTCCAATATTAGTGAGGGATAACCGGACATGGAGTTTCTTAGCCTGGGCTCTAATATGCCTGGATGAACAATAAAATTGTAAAAAATGAAAAAAAATCTAGAAAACCCGATTATCTTTGTGGCAAACATGAAGAAATGTTTTGAGTGCTCGAAAAGTTTCATTATGGAATCACATTCATGGAAGTCGTGAAAAAAACAAAAAGATGCTCCCAAGATGCTACTTTTGAAAGCATTTTCGAGCAATGATTTAATTTTTTTTGCCACGACTTCAACGAATGTGATTTCATGATGAAAATTTGCAAGCACTTAAAACATTCCTTAATGTTTGCCACAAAAAATCAGAATCAGAATATAAAAAGGTATTCATTTTATTTTATTGTTCATGCCAAGTGCATTTGAGCTCAAGCTCAGAGTATGACTTTCGGGGAAAACTCTACAAAATGACACACCACAACTAGCATCTAAGAAAATAAAAATTACAACCATGCCAAGATACAAGATACACGTGTACGAAGACAAGCGGCAAAAGTACAACTTGAACCTTTCTGAAGCCACACGTGTCCACCAAACTATGTAATGTGTCCCAAGATCGACGTCACCGCCAACCGGAGATACGCTTTTGTTGCTACCAAAAAAAGACAAGGGCACCCATCAGATAGCCTCTAACTAACCCATCGAGTAGAACAAATGAAGAACTGACATCCGACACCAAGGATGATGGATATGCACATGTGCCGAAGACCGTAAAAGCACCCGCCGGCGAGAGAGTAACGCCTCCTTTGGTTTGTAGGAATTTCATAGGAGAGGATTTCCAAAGTAAAAATTCCTATGGAGCCCTTTGATTTGTAGGAATGGATTCCTATTCCTGTTTGAGGATAGGGTCCAATCCTTTACATTTCAAAGAAAAAAATATTAGCCTAGACTCAATGGAAAAATTCCTATCCTATGCATCAAATGACATCTCTTTCTTCATAGGAATTGAGATGCATGTCACCTCACTTCCTATAAAGTTCCTATTCCTACAATATTCCGATCCTTTGAACCAAAGGAGTGATAGATTCTGTGGGATCGTCTAGGCTAGATCATTAAGGGTAGATGGGAGGAGTAGTAGGAGATACCTTCACTTTGATTCGAGGAGGTCCTGATACCGGCCATGGTGACAGTGGCAGGTGGTAGCAGAGAGTGCGTGAGTGGCGGCGGTGGAGCTTCCCATCGCTTCAGTGCCTCCCTCTGGATCAGATAGGGTTAGGAGTGGGGAACAGTGGCGGTGACGAACCTCGTACCCCATGCCCCTGGTCCCCACCTCCTCTTTATAGCACTGCGCGACAGGGGCCCACCAGCCTTGCTTGGGCTGGACGCCCCCGATCAGGGCATGGGTCAAGGGCCCAATGAGCCGTTGGGCCCATTGGTGGAGAGATCAACCTAACATTCTCCCCCTTGATCTCATCATTATACTTTTAACTTTATACTTTGAAATAACTCTTTTCAAAGTACTCGTTCCATCACAGATTTGCATGTAGAGCATGTCTCATCATCACAGTTCATTCCCGATAGAATCAACACCTACAACACACTCCTTTGTTTTGAAACAAATTCTTTAACCTTGGGCCCTTTTATTGTCCGGAAATCTTAGACTATACCATAAAAACCATGTCGACTGTGTGTTCTCCGAACACACTGGGCGGCAAGCCTTTAATAAGCAGATCTGCAAACACTTGTTTGTTGCTTTTATACTTCAAGCATTTCTACATAATTCCGGACTTTCTCCTTTACAACGCATAACTCTGTGTCAGTGTGTTTGGCGTCAACACTTGACTCGTTGTCATAGGAGGGAAAAACTTAAAATGGTTATCGTTGTTGTCAACCATTATCAACTCCGGGTATAGGTATACTTAACCATTTTGCGTGTCCCTCAGCCTCATATCAAGCTATAACATATTTTGCATCGCATTGATGGTAATTATTTCATTCTTTGGAGCTTTTCCACACCAAAACTCCAAGTGTGAAAATTAACAACAATTGTGGATTTCGCTATACATTTCACAACTCCTGTCTTTGTACTCACAATCTTTTGAGAGTACTTATTTCTTTCAGCATGAGGTCGATATGTTTGAGTCCATTCCAGTGATCTATATATGGACTGGACATTGCCAAAACAACCCAGATACGTGAACTATGTCATGGTAATATATTGAGCTTCAACAGCTGAAGCATATGGCACCATATCAGTTTTCAATCTTTTCTCATCAACTTTTGAAACACCATAGTTTCCAGTTCCATTATCCTTGACTATAATAACATGTGTAGGCTTTCTCGCATGCATACTTTAGAGACCTTTCTAAGCATGTCCATGCGACATTACTAATACTCCTTTTATTCTTTTCTTGGTGAATCTCGATAATTATAACGAGAGACACTCTACCGAGAACATTCTTTTGAACTTTGAGAACAAGAACTTCTTTTCTTCTCCTGCAGTAGATTGACATGACCACTAGCAAGTAGGACGTCATCCACATGCACAGGATTATGAAATGAATTTCCCATTCTATAACTTTGCATGGATACAATTGTCCTCTCATTTTCTTTAACCCAAAACAACATTTGATTGCTTTAGTCCATAAAAGACTTCTTCAGGCAGTATCCCCTGTGTTCTTTACTTTCATCTGATGTAACTCAGATCATAATATCTTTCATCTGATGTAACTCAGATCATGATGTGCTACCAACACTTATTGTAATCTATTCAGTGTAAACGCGCAAAAAACCTTTCGATTTAAGTCGTGTTTTACACCTTTACGTATTTCCTTTGGAGTCACATTGACCTTGTAGACCCTTTAGAGCCTACTATTTTGGCTCCATTGGAAATTACTTATGAGTCCCAAACATCGTCGGGATTCACCAATTTTATTTCATCTCACATAGTCTCTTATCATTCATACAAACAAACACTTCTCGAAACTCGATTGAGCGCTTTAAATGAGGTAGGATCTACCTCCATTAACATAGACTTTATAGTAATCAGAAGTATATGATTTTCTCATTCCTTGAGACCATCTGTGTGTCTCAGGTACTGGCACTTCTTTCATATGGGGTTGTTATTGATCTGTCATTGCCAAGAGGCAATCTCATTGTATAGTCTTTCATTTCCAAGAGGCAATAGGTTTTACAGGGACCTTTATCACAAGATCCATGTTTACTCATTCCTCCTTTATACAGAAAACAACAGGTGTTGTATAGGTCATACAACATGCTCCCCCAGATTACTCCATCTTCACTAAAAATGGCGTATCTTTAAACTTTATTATTTGGGTTTATTCTATTAAAACTTTCTTATTTATGGCACTTTAAGCACCGTCTTAGCATTCCTTAGTATGCTTTCAAAACGGAATACATGTATTTCTTTTCTTTAGGGGTATTATTATGACCGCCGTACTCCCCCAGACGATCACATTCTTCATTCATGGATCACCTTAGATGCATAATGTGCATCACATTATCTAAAGTATAGGGGAGTTTCATCATTCTTAGATCATCTCATATTTCTTTCTCCCCCTCGAAATGTGGCAAGAACTTTTTTGCCACAATTTCGAAAAACCATTCATAACTCTTGTGAATTGAGGAAACTTTGATTATCTACTTCATTTAACTGATTACTTCATACGTAATGAAGTTATCTGTTAACTGGTATGGGAGTACTTTTTCCTCATTCCATTTCAGAAACTCAACAGAGTTCTTTATAATTAGTACTTTTGCAAGTCGCACTTGCATATCATTTTTATCTTTAGGTTCGTCTGTAACTTTTATTCTCTTTGGATTTATTGAGTGCTTAATGATCGATGTACATTCGATACTAGGAAAGCATAATAGCTACTCCATACTTTTCTCCCAGAGTGGGACATATTAAAAGCACATGAGTCATCATATCTTTCTCCTGTCATACAGGATAAGTCCTTTGCCAAAATTTCTCCCGCCATACAGGATTTTTGACATAATACTATGTCAACTTTACCCAGTTACGCAGGTATTTTTCCAGACTTTTCCCGCCATGCCGGTTTTATCATAATCATCTTTTCCCGCTATGCGGGTAATTCCCTATAAGGGACATAAATGACAGAATTGGCTCTTTTGACCGCATATTCAATAATCAAATTCAGAAATAAATCCGAATGCTCTTTGACACACATGCTTGATCCGACGTTGGTCAAATTAAACACGCATGTTGTTTGTTTCATCTCAAATCATGTTGACTGAAAAATCTTCTTCATAGAGAGTACATGAAAGACATTCGTCAACCAAGACTCTCAATGATCTATCTCTTTTCTTTTCTTGGATTAATATCCAAGAATTCTTTCTCTCTTGAAGCCATTCTTTAGAGAGAACATATTCCCTCATGTTATGACCTTTCTTGGTCATCTTTCGGGTCACAAGTACCCAGCCATTCGCTTTCACGAATGAAGGCATGGAAAACTTTTAGTATGAGAAAACTTAGCCAACAATCAACAATAATGAGCATAAAAATAACCCTACGTTGGTCTGGTTAAAAATAATATGCACATTAAACTTTTGAAACTTTCTTTTATATTCTAAATCATCGTTGTGGAAGAATTAGAATAAAACATCACCTCTTTATATTAATTCCACATCACCGTTGGGCAGAAATGGAAAAACGCATAACTCATAAATAATGTGATGATAAAATTTCTATTAAGTAACTTTGCTAAGAAAATAATCATCATTATCAACTTTATTGCAGCGGAAAACTAGCAATATACATTTCTCAATCTTTATCAAATTCTCTGAAAATTGGGCAGAGATTTGAACTTTTAACTATATGACTCATTGAATTATAATATTGTCATCTTCAACGTTGGTCAGAAAATAACAATACTATAATTAAACTTTAATCAAATATCTTTCTACTGAAGCTATCTGAATCTGATTTCACCCACAAGTGAAAAAACTTCTATCAAAAACCGTTCTTCCAATTAAATTTCTTGTTGGTTCCAATTTAATTGGAGGATAAAACTTTACTTTCTTTGTAAAAGAGCACTATTAATTATTTAGGCAGCGGAAAAACATGAATAAAAACCTGAACTTTTAATTCTTTACAGAAACTTTTCTTTGACAAAAAAAATTCATGAACTTTATTATTTTCTTTATAAAATTCATGAACATTTCCTTTTCTGAAAATTTTCATTCTCAGAAACTTTTTATGTTTACTTTTCTATTTTCTAAACAAAAAAATTATTTGAATAATTTTGAATAGAAAGAAAACTGTACTGCAATTAGCCCAAAACTGGACAGGAAAAGCAAAAACAAAACAGAAAAAACAGCAGCCCAGCCGGCCGGCCTCGGCCCAGCGCGCGCACGGCTCGCCGCCCACGGCCTGCGGGCGAGCTCCACGGCTCGCCGCCCACGGCCTGCGGGCGAGCTCCACGGCTCGCTGGTGGAAGCTGGTGCTGGCGGTTGCGGCCTGGTGCAATGGCCCAGCTTCCACCAGCGCTTTCGGCCCAGTGGCCCAGGGCTGAACTAGGGTTTTAATCCCAGCCGTCCTTTCTCATCGGACAGTCTCCCGCTCGTTTAGGACGAACAAAACCGAGAGAGAGCTCCCGTCCGAGACCTAGCGCCTCCTTTCTGTTTCTCTCTCTCTCTCTTCTGTCGCCAGCGACGGCGAGACAGGGGAGCTGCGCCCCGGCCTACCGCCCCGGCCGCCGGCGACGGCGGCGAGAGCCACCACAGCCGCGCGCACCTCCTTTTCCCTTCCCCCTTTTCTTTCCACTCTCTCTCTCTCGCCGCCATCTCCCTGTTCTGTTTACTATGAGAGAGAGACGCAGCAGAGATGCGACCTCCGCAGCTCCCTGGTTGCGCGACGGCGACCGGAGCGGCGACGCCCCTCCCGGCCCTCTTGCCGGTGTGCGCGTGCTCCCGAAGGAGCGCGCGCCGCCGTCAAGCGGCCCGGTTGCGGTGCCCTGTCCCCCTTTGGGGTCTCTGTTCTTCTTCCAGGTGCCTCGCTAGGCGATGCGCGCCAGAATCGAGAGGAACGGCGCGGCACAGCGGCGGCGCACAACTCTGAGGAGTGATTCAAGATATTTTTTTGTGTGGTTCGGATTCGATCTGATCTGGTGAGGAGAGGGGTTTTCTTTTCTGTTCTCTACCCGAAAACAAGCCTAGTTGACATCTGATACCATTGATAGATTATGTGGGATCGTCTAGGTTAGATCATTAAGGGTAGATGGGAGGAGTAGTAGGAGATACCTTCACTTTGATTCGAGGAGGTCCTGATGCCGGCCATGGTGACGGTGGCAGGTGGTAGCAGAGAGTGCGTGAGTGGCGGCGGTGGAGCTTCCCATCGCTTCAGTGCCTCCCTCTGGATCGGATAGGGTTAGGAGTGGGAAACAGTGACGGTGACGAACCTCGTACCCCGTGCCCCTGGTCCCCACCTCCTCTTTATAGCACTGCGCAACAGGGGCCCACCAGCCTTGCTTGGGCTGGACGCCCCCGATCAGGGCATGGGTCCAGGGCCCAATGAGCCATTGGGCCCATTTGTGAAGAGATCAACCTAACAAGGAGGTCTAAACCACTTGGACGACAAAGTGCCATCGAAGAGCCATGCAACACCGATGACGAGATCAATAAAGAGCCATCCCTCCTAGTAATTGCACAATGGGCCTCCATGGTGGAGGTTGCAGGGAGGAAGACGACTTGTGGACAAGTTTGACGACAAAGATCGGCCTCCTGCCAGTGCAAAGAAATCGAAAAGTGCATCACTAGCAACAGAGGAGGCCAACACCACAGATCGAACGAGAAAAACATGTGTTGGCTTTGAATTGTCCTCGTTGGATCCCACAGAGACCGAAAAAAGCATATTGGGAGAAGGTTGATAGATAAAGCGATTGGAATAAAACAGATCCGACAAACCAAACTTGAAATAGAAGGAGGGGATTTATTCAAAGTAGAGAAAATAGCACAATCTGCTGACCATTTTCTCAAACCTCAAGAACTGAGAGGGAATTCGGCAAGGAGATAACAAGATGGATTATTTATGTGGCGAGATATTAATGCGTATAGAGTTAGAGTAGCAAGAGCATCTACAACCGAAGACCTCATATCCTCTCCAAATGTCCGGGCGGATAGCCAGCCACTACCTAGACAACAGAGAGAAGGATAAAAAACCACCCAACCGGACTCCTCACTTTGTCCGGACAGTCCACAAAATTATCATACCCACCCCATATATATGTTGGAAATATTAACATTTTTTGACTAATCTAATTCATGAGTATACAACAAACATGACAAATATGGTATGCATCTCATACCGATACCTAAGTATGTGAGCATGTACAGTACGTAAAGAGGTCTCACTCTTTTTACTGTAGCAGGATGGTACTAAATTTTTCATCAAACTTCCCACCACTTGCAGTGACATTCATGGACCTTAGAGATTAACCAGGGATTATTGTCTTATATGGGCCTAAGCCCATCCATAATGAGAGAAAGTGAGAATGTTCAGACGTGACCAGACAGTCTATCATATACGATGCGGGTCACCGTGGACCATATTTTTTCATTGTTTATTCTTTCTTTCTCTCTCTTCATCTCCATCAATCATATATACATGATGGAAAAATTTGAAAGGTAATCAAAGCGGATATGTACCGGCCGCGTCCGTGGATGTTTTTTTGCATGATAATACGTGTCTCATTCATATCATAAAGAACAAAGTACAAATCACGTAAAGACCGACATGACAAAACTGAAAAGATAGCAGAACATCTCTGAGCTTGACACCAACGCTCGTCAACTGCCTCGTCAGGGAAGGATTCGAAGATTCTTTATTCAATGCCGCCATCGTCGCCACCGAAGCAAAAACGATGAACAACCTAAAAATCTAAACTATAAGGGAGTAAAATCGATCCACACGCGTGGATCCGGCGCCCCCCCCCCCCCCCCCCCCCACCGACGACGACCTAGGTCGCCGGCGGAGGGGAGCCGCGGGAGAACGGCGTTGGAAGATCGGCCCTGGCGGCGGCTAAGGTTGCAGCCGTCAGGGACGAGAGGAAAACTGCATCACATGTTGTTTGCGTCCGTGGATGTTTGTGGATTCAAATTTGTACATCGAAAATTGATAGGGATAAGTGTATGTATAAGCGTCCGCGTGTGTTAAAAGAAAAATGGATACGGTACGGTGGCATGAAGGGACCACGAGCATGTTCCGACCGCACCAGCTCCTCAAACAGGATCCGGCCCGAAACAAAGCAGAGCCCGACCCGAGCCTATCTCGCCGCGTCCGCAGCCATGCCGCGCGTCCCACGGCGGCCGTCCGACGAGGCGCGCCGCGGCGCCTACAAGCCACCGGGCGTGGACGCAGCCCGCTCGCGCCGGCGCCGCGAGGACCGCCTCCTCGCCCTCCGTCGCCGCAACCGCGACGCCGGCCTCTTCAAGCGCCGCCGCGAGGAGCCCAGCCTTACCCCCGCCCCCGTCGTGCCTCCCCCCGATGCGGCCGCAGACGCCACCGCGCCACCTCCTTCCTCCGAGCCGTCTTCGCCCCCGTCCTCTCCGCCCCCCGCAGATGCTCTTCGGGCCGCCGCCGACGCTGAGGTGCGGTACTTAGGGTTCCGACTCTAGCCGTTTTAAGAAAGTAGTATGATTTGCCACCTTGTGTTTGAAATTTATTCGTTCTGCGAATTATAGCTCATGCACGCAAGTGGATGACGCGCAAAAGATAATTCCAACAGAGAATACATGGTTACTGCATGATTTTTTCTACCAAAACGCCTCACTGCCATGTTTGGATGAACACACTTACTACTCACTAGTCACTAGTAGTATATAGATTTTGGCTAGTTATCTGCCTGCTTTTGAAAATGTGAACTGTAAGGAGCCCGTGACAAGTTCCTCCTATGGATTGGCAAATGTCAACTGTTTATGCGATAGATCAGATCCTTTCTTTTGTAACAATGCAAGAATTACTTGTGGTGCGCACTCATTATCTTTCTTTCCAGACTTTCCTTATTCTGTCTCTTGTATCCAGTTAGCTTGAAGGCCTATCAGAAATGGTGGATAAAGTCTGGTCAGATGACACAGCTACTCAGTTGGAAGCCACAGTCCAGTTCAGGAAACTTCTCTCGGACGGTACTTGACATGTTTAATGTGAGATGCCATTTCTTTTGTGTGTGGCTAAAGATTAACTTGTTATTGTTATATCTGTAGGGAAGAACTCAACCATGATAAAAATCATTAGAGCGGATGTCCTACCAAGGTTTGCTGAGTTCCTTTCAAGACAAAGACCTCCTCAGCTCCAAGTATGGCTGTCTGTTTGTTCTCTTTTGTTTCTTCCCTTTGTTTTCCTCTGTAAATAATCTTATACCGTGTACACCTTTTGCAGATGGAAGCAGCATGGGTGCTTACCAACATAGCTGCGTCTGATTACACACTGCTAGTTGCAGAATGCGGTGCTGTTCCGAGGCTGGTAGAGCTCTTAGAATCCCCAGATGCTAATATCAGACACCAGGTCAAAGAATGATACTCTGTCGTACATTGTTTTTGAAATGGTTTTGTTACTTATATTGTTGGTTCTGTTGTTAAGCAGGCTACATGGGCCCTTGGAAATATAGCTGCAGACATGCCTAGCTGCAGAGAGACTGTTCTTGATCATGGCGCTGTTACGCCATTACTAGCTCAATTTAAAGAAGACATGAAAGTTTCAGTTCTGAGGACTGCTACATGGGCACTGTCAAACCTTTGTTTTGGGAAATTACCGGCTGAAATACAAGTAGGTCTATGTATGATTATATTCCCTAGTTAACATGTGAACAAATAATTTGCTGAATCTGTTTTGGTTGATCATTGCAGGTGAAATCAATACTGGAAATAATCAGCCTTCTTATCCATTCCGCTGATGAGAAGATCTTGGCAGATGCATGCTGGGCTCTTTATTATATATGCGATGGTGTGGAAGGTGGCATCCAAGATGCATTAGATGCAGGTGTATGCCCTCAACTTGTAAAACTTCTGATGTAAGTTGGTGGGCTCAGTTTTGTATGCATTTTCACATATGAGGAAAAACCACTCATGACTCATCATATGAAACACTCTTTTGTCCTGATTTTAGGCATGCGTCAGCTAATATTCTTCTCCCTGTCATTACGTCACTCGCGAGAATTTCTGCCGGAGATGATACTCAAGTTCAGGTTGGTTAAATTTGTATAGACCTATACTATTTGATTGTTGTTATCCTTTATATTTAACCAATATGGATTGTCAGTTAACTGCAACAACGAGATCAGAGGAACCGACTATGTAGTTGGCTGAATTGGCGGGTGGGGCTGGGGGTGGTTGCTCTATTGCCCGAAGTTCATCTTACATTAGCTGCAACAACTGTACCTAATATTGCATATTTACATTATTGGAGTCTGACTAGATCATTTCAATTCCTCAATAAACCTCACCAGCTGTTCATCCTCTAACACCACTGTTTGGTACCAGGCTCACTGATTTCATACTTCGCAAGTTCGTATGCCCATATTGCGATCAATTCATGCACACTCCATGCAGTATGAAGTTGTGAAACCTTAGGGGAGCTCTGCATGCCTCCGACATAAAATGCTTTGTATTTATTGTAGTTTGCGTGTGCGTCGCTGTCAGAAAAAAAAATTGTCTATTGTTTTGCTACAATGCCTAGCCGGTGTTTATTTTGGTGTGTTGAACCTGTGCAATAATGTTTTTCAGGTCATAGTAGAACAGGGCATTCTTCCTTGCTTAGCCCAGTTATTAGCGCGGAATTATCCAAAGATCATCAAGAAACAGGCTTGTCTAATTGTTTCTAATATTACCGCCGGCAGCAAGGATCAGATTCAGGTAACAAGTTATATGCTGATTTTGGTGTTTATCCAATAAAGCTAGGCTCCTCCTGCCTTCAGTCGAAGGGAACTGAATGTACATTAGTTGCATCAGTATTTTGCCCTATGTCAACTGAATCTTGCACATTTATGTTATTACTATTACTGTTGGTTGACTCATAATTCTTTTGACAGGCAGTCATTGATGCTGATGTTATGAACCATGTAATTGTCCTACTAAAGACCTCAGAAACTGATCTAAAGAAGGAAGCTGCTTGGGCTATATCAAATGCTGCCTCTGGTGGTTCAAGCGATCAAATCCAGTAAGTCGTAGCCTGTGGTTATCCAGCGTGCTAGTACTCCCTGCACACAACTTGGATGCACTTAATTTCATGATTCTGTATGTGCCTGATGTAGAATGAGGTGCTTTGCAATGACTTTTTCACTTTCTGACCGCAGATATTTGGTGAGCCGGGGATGTTTGGAGCCACTCTGCAATGTCCTCAAGTACCAAGACGTTGATCTTGTGTACACGTGTCTGGAAGGTCTCCAAAATATACTCGTGGAGGGTGAGATTGGGAAGCAGGGCAATGAATCTGTGACGAACCCATATGCGCAGTTTATTCTGGAGAATGGAGGCCTGGACAATTTAGAAGAACTACAGGATTTCGACAATGATGCTGTTTACAAGTTAGCTATGACGCTGCTCGAGAGGTATTGGGACGAGGAAGTAAGCGATGACGCAAACTTGCCGGCTTCCAAAGACGGCTCGGCAGAGAACGTGGAGACGGTGCCGGAAGATGCTGCTGCGCAGCCACCGGTACCAGCGCCCAGCGCAGATGGAACGGAGTGATCCTAGACGACTCTGCATTGCTCTAGTAGCTAAATCCTTCTTCCTTGCATGATTAAATATGAAATTATTCATGTGACCGTGGCCAGCATAGAGAGATATTTATCGGCGTGAAAAAGAATTCTCGTGAAAGGTCTGTACTATGCAGTAGAACTGAATATCTGAGCAGGGAATGTGAAGTATGTTTTGACATGTGCCTTCAGCCTTCTGTCTAGTGGGAGTGATTGAGGAACTGATCCTGGGGCTCGGTGAAAGCCTTGTAACTGAATCTGTGTTCGATTGACCATTGACCCTGCAATTTGATACTACCTCTTGAACTACAAAAACGTCTTATTACATAGAGGTAATATCATCGGGAGTCATAGAACTTGCGCTCGATGTTCAGTTTAATGCTAAAACTTTAAAAATACGGATTTGTGGTCATCTAACTTGCATCCTCGTGCAAATACGGTCACTTCCCTCGTATCTGGACGTATGGCTTGCCCACGTGGCGCGCCAACATTGTAGAGGACCACCTGTGAACGACTTGACACGTTTGTGTGCGTTTTTTTTGCAGAAGAGCCCCTCGCTCTGCATTTAATTAAGCAAAAGCTCATCAATAACACATGTGGGGCCCGCTTGTCAGAACGAGGTGGTGGGAGAAATGAGAATAAAAGGTGCACGAGTGGGGATCCGAACAGCCGACGTCGGGTACACACATGGACTAAGTTACGACCATATAGAGATACACTTGGTTTTATATCGAACAAAGTTTAAATTCCTTTTTTTCCAAGTTCAGCCACAAAAAACGGTTTCTGAAAAATCTCGCCTTCTCTCGCCAAAAGAATTCAAATGAAAATAAAATCTAGAAAACCGGGTCAAAATGTAATATTTAACCCATAACCTACAAAACTTTTTCACAAGCGAGATTTTTTATTCCCTTTTTTGGGGGAGGAGCCGGAAATCTAGGTTTCAAAATATCTCAGCGATTCCAAAATATTTCGCCCAAAATTTTGAAATGAATTTTGAATTCAAATCTATTTAGCGTCTAAATATATTTAGTTTAACAAATAACTGAGATAAGTGCTTCATGTTACATTGGTTAGGTCGACTCCTCTCTTATATAAGGTCGCAATTTTAATTCATTGTTACAACACAGAGACCATTTTTTTATATGAGCATGAATAACGCAAAAAAAAAAATCACAGTACATGCAATAGAATCACGGACCCTACCACTAATCTAACTGTGTCGTTCTGATATTGTATGCATAGGAAAGCTATTATATTCGACATACTTTCTGTTTCCAAATTCAAAATTTTTGGCCAATAACAATTTTTTGCAGGGACCACCAAAATTTCCGATAACTGATCGTTTATCAGAAATTGGGTCCGAGAGAAAGAAAAAACCTGAATACGTGTAGCTCTCGTGGCTAAAATATAAATTTTGTTGTTTCTCAGTACAGACACTAATCTGTTCTTGGTGAAGTAGTTAGCTCATGCGCTCCCACGCTAGAGGTCGGGAGATCGCATGCTCCAAGCCCATTTTCTTCTGCAAAATTATCCATGCGAGACAAGCTTGACAATGTTGACTATAACACTGGATCCACCTGTCATTCACTCTGCGTCGGGGCTTTTGTGTGATTAAATAAATTTTAGTTGTTCATGTCCAACATCAACCAGTACTGCAGGTGGGATGATTGTATGTCGTGGGTTCAAACCCCATCTGCCCCTGTGTTTTTTTCATTATATTTCAAGGCTTTTGTGCGTAATCAAGTAAATTGCGAGGGCCCAACGCTTTGTGCACTCCCAGCCACTGACAAATGGGCCTCCACAACGCTGGCGCACCCCGTGGGCAGGCCATATGTCCCGATACGAGGGAATTGACCGTATTTGCATGAGAATGCAAGTTAGATGACCATAAATCCGTATTTTTTAAGTTTTAGTATCAAACTGAACATCGAGCGCAAGTTCTATGACTCCCGGTGATATTACTTCTATTACATTTAAGAACAGAGGGTGTAAGTATGATGTCCGTGGTACATGTGATTGCTATAAGAAATTAAAGTTTTGTTTCCCTACTAGTAATAGAGTAGTATGTGTCTCTGAAATATCGAGCACGCGGCTGGCTATCGGTTTCTCAACAGGTATGTGTAGTGCAACATGTACTTCCCAGGCAGTATAGTACCTTCGTCCCAAATTACTTGTCCTGGATTAAGGACAAGTAAGTTGTCTAGCAAATTAAGTGCAACATGTAATTCCCAGACAGTATAGTACCTCCGTCCTAAATTACTAGTCTTGGATTAAGGACAAGTAAGTTGTCTTGGATTAAAGACAAGTAAATTGGGACGGAGGGAGTATATACTCCCTCCGTTTAGGTGTGTAAGTCACCTTATGAAAATCAAATAATCTCAAAACACTTAGTCACGGTACATTAACTCCGTACTCGTTTCTTGTTTCATGGCGTATCAACCAATAAGGGATGTGGGCCGTGTATGCTTTCAATGACTTGAAACTACCAAACATGCCATGCAGTGGTTTGTTCATTGCATGCAATGCTATTAATTAGCAAAAAGACATTAAGTTCCCTCGTTTTACCCTCCGCCTTGGTCGCGGTGCATAACCTAAGATGTCTTATACACCTAGACGGAGAGAGTACTAGGGATAGAGGCACATGTTGTTGGAAATATGCCCTAGAGGCAATAATAAATTGGTTATTATTATATTTCCTTGTTCATGATAATCGTTTATTATCCATGCTAGAATTGTATTGATAGGAAACTCAGATACATGTGTGGATACATAGACAACACCATGTCCCTAGTAAGCCTCTAGTTGACTAGCTCGTTGATCAATAGATGGTTACAGTTTCCTGACCATGGACATTGGATGTCGTTGATAACGGGATCACATCATTAGGAGAATGATGTGATGGACAAGACCCAATCCTAAGCCTAGCACAAGATTGTGTAGTTCGTTTGCTCAGAGCTTTTCTAATGTCAAGTATCATTTCCTTAGACCATGAGATTGTGCAACTCCCGGATACCGTAGGAATGCTTTGGGTGTACCAAACGTCACAACGTAACTGGGTGGCTATAAAGGTGCACTACAGGTATCTCCGAAAGTGTCTGTTGGGTTGGCACGAATCGAGACTGGAATTTGTCACTCCGTGTAAACGGAGAGGTATCTCTGGGCCCACTCGGTAGGACATCATCATAATGTGCACAATGTGACCAAGGAGTTGATCACGGGATGATGTGAGTTACGGAACGAGTAAAGAGACTTGCCGGTAACGAGATTGAACAAGGTATAGGGATACCGACGATCGAATCTCGGGCAAGTAACATACCGATAGACAAAGGGAATTGAATACGGGATTGATTGAATCCTCGACATCGTGGTTCATCCGATGAGATCATCGAGGAGCATGTGGGAGCCAATATGGGTATCCAGATCCCGCTGTTGGTTATTGACCGGAGAGTCGTCTCGGTCATGTCTGCCTGTCTCCCGAACCCGTAGGGTCTACACACTTAAGGTTCGGTGACGCTAGGGTTGTAGAGATATTAGTATGCGGTAACCCAAAAGTTGTTCGGAGTCCCGGATGAGATCCCGGACGTCACGAGGAGTTCCGGAATGGTCCGGAGGTAAAGATTTATATATGGGAAGTCTTATTTTGGTCGCCGGAAAAGTTTCGCACTTTATCGGTATTGTACCGGGAGTGCCGAAAGGGGTCCGGGGGTCCACCAAGGGGTCCACCAGCCCCTGGGGGGGGGCACATGGGCTGTGGGGGGTGCGCCTTGGCCTATATGGGCCAAGGGAACCAGCCCCAAGAGGCCCATGCGCCAAGAGATAAGATAAAGGGAGAGTCCTAAAGGGGGAAGGCACCTCCGAGGTGCCTTGGGGAGGATGGACTCCTCCCTGGCCGCACCCTTCCTTGGAGGAAGGGCCAAGGCTGCGCCCCCCCTCTCCCTTGGCCCTATATATAGTGGGGGGGAGGGAGGGCAGCAGCAATCCAAGCCCCTGGCGCCTCCCTCTCCCTCCCGTGACACCTCTCCCTCCCGTTAGTGCTTGGCGAAGCCCTACCGGGATCCGCGCTACTTCCACCACCACGCCGTCGTGCTACTGGATCTCCATCAACCTCTCCTCCCCCCTTGCTGGATCAAGAAGGAGGAGACGTCGCTGCTCCATACGTGTGTTGAACGCGGAGGTGCCGTCCGTTCGGCGCTAGGATCATCGGTGATTTGGATCACGACGAGTACGACTCCATCAACCCCGTTCTCTTGAACGCTTCCGCTCGCGATCTACAAGGGTATGTAGATGCACTCCCCTTCCCCTCGTTGCTAGATTACTCCATAGATTGATCTTGGTGATGCGTAGAAAATTTTGAATTTCTGCTACGTTCCCCAACAGTGGCATCATGAGCTAGGTCTATGCGTAGTTTCTATGCACGAGTAGAATACAAAGCAGTTGTGGGCGTAGATGTTGCCAATTCTTCTTGCCGCTACTAGTCTTATCTTGTTTCGGCGGCATTGTGGGATGAAGCGGCCCGGACCGACCTTACACGTACGCTTACGTGAGACAGGTTCCACCGACTGACATGCACTAGTTGCATAAGGTGGCTAGCGGGTGTCTGTCTCTCCCACTTTAGTCGGAACGGATTCGATGAAAAGGGTCCTTATGAAGGGTAAATAGAAATTGGCATATCACGTTGTGGTTTTACGTAGGTAAGAAACGTTCTTGCTAGAAACCTATACAAGCCACGTAAAAACTTGCAACAACAATTAGAGGACGTCTAACTTGTTTTTGCAGCATGTGCTATGTGATGTGATATGGCCAGAAGATGTGATGAATGATATATGTGATGTATGAGATTGATCATATTCTTGTAATAGGAATCACGACTTGCATGTCGATGAGTATGACAACCGGCAGGAGCCATAGGAGTTGTCTTTATTTTTTGTATGACCTGCGTGTCATTGAATAACGCCATGTAAATTACTTTACTTTATTGCTAAGCGCGTTAGCCATAGAAGTAGAAGTAATCGTTGGCGTGACAACTTCATGAAGACACAATGATGGAGATCATGATGATGGAGATCATGGTGTCATGCCGGTGACAAAGATGATCATGGTGCCCCGAAGATGGAGATCAAAGGAGCAAAATGATATTGGCCATATCATGTCACTATTTGATTGCATGTGATGTTTATCATGTTATGCATCTTATTTGCTTAGAACGACGGTAGCTTAAATAAGATGATCCCTCACTAAAATTTCAAGAGACGTGTTCCCCCTAACTGTGCACCATTGCGAAGGTTCGTTGTTTCGAAGCACCACGTGATGATCGGGTGTGATAGATTCTAACGTTCGAATACAACGGGTGTTGACGAGCCTAGCATGTACAGACATGGCCTCGGAACACATGCGAAACACTTAGGTTGACTTGACGAGCCTAGCATGTACAGACATGGCCTCGGAACACAAGAGACCAAAAGGTCGAACATGAGTCGTATAGTAGATACGATCAACATGGAGATGTTCACCGATGATGACTAGTCCATCTCACGTGATGATCGGACACGGCCTAGTTTGACTCGGATCATGTATCACTTAGATGACTAGAGGGATGTCTATCTGAGTGGGAGTTCATTAATCAGATGAACTCAATTATCATGAACATAGTCAAAAGGTCTTTGCAAATTATGTCATACGCTTTAGTTCTACTGCTTAAGATACGTTCCTAGAGAAAATTTAGTTGAAAGTTGGTAGTAGCAATTATGCGGACTGGGTCCGTAAACTGAGGATTGTCCTCATTGCTGCACGGAAGGCTTATGTCCTTAATGCACCGCTCGGTATGCTGAACCTCAGCGTTGTCTGTAGATGTTGCGGAACATCTGACATACACGTTTTGATAACTACGTGATAGTTCAGTGCGTAATGCTAACGGTTTAGAATTGTGGCACCAAAGACGGTTTTTGAAACGTCGCAGAACATATGAGATGTTCCGAAGACTGAAATTGGGATTTCAGACTAGTGCCCACGTCAAGAGGTATGAGTCCTCTGACAAGTTTCTTAAGCCTGCAAACTAAGGGAGAAAAGCTCAATCGTTGAGCATGTGCTCAGATTGTCTGAGTACCACAATCGCTTGAATCGAGTGGGAGTTAATCTCCCAGATGAGATAGTGATAGTTCTCCATAGTCACTGCCACCAAGCTAGTAGAGCTTCGTGATGAACTATAACATATCAGGGATAGTTATGATGATCCTTGAGCTATTCGTGATGTTTGACACCGCGAGAGTAGAAACCACTAGTTTCTAGAAGGGCAAGGAGGGATACTTCATTAAACGGCAAATCAGTTGCTGCTCTAGTGAAGAAACCCAAGGTTGAACCCAAACCCGAGACTAAGTGCTTCTGTAATAAGGGGAACGGTGACTGAAGCGGAACTACCCTAGATACTTGGTAGATGAGAAGGCAGGCAAGGTCGACAGAAGTATATTGGATATACATTATATGAATGTGTACTTTACTAGTACTCCTAGCAGCACCAGGGTATTAGATACCGGTTCGGTTGCTAAGTGTTAGTAACTCGAAATAAAAGCTGCGGAATAAACGGAGACTAGCTAAAGGTGAGATGACGATATGTGTTGGAAGTGTTTCCAAGGTTGATGTGATCAAGCATCGCATGCTCCCTCTATCATCGAGATTTGGTGTTTGCGTTGAGCATGATTGGATTATGTTTATCGCAATACGGTTATTCATTTAAGGTGAATAATGGTTACTCTGTTTATTTGAATAATACCTTCAATGGTCTTGCACCTAAAATGAATCTCGATCGTAGTGATACACATGTTCATGCCAAAAGATATAAGATAGTAATGATAGTTCCACATACTTGTGGCACTGCCATTTGAGTCATATTAGTATAGAACGCATGAAGAAGCTCCATGTAGATGGATCTTTGGACTCAGTCGTTTTTGAAAAGATTGAGACATGCGAACCATGTCTATTGGTATATATGCATGAAGAAACTCCATGCAGATGGATCGTTTGGACTCACTTGATTTTGAATCACTTGAGACATGCAAATCATACCACATGGGCAAGATGACTGAAAGGCCTCGTTTTCAGTAAGATGGAACAAGAGAGCAAGTTATTGGAAGTAATACATTTTGATGTATGCAGTCCAATGAGTGCTGAGGCATGCAGTGGATATCGTTATGTTCTTACTTCACAGATGGTTTGAGTAGATGGTGAGTGTATTTACTTGATGAAACACAAGTCTGAATTATTGAAAGGTTCAAGTAATTTCAGAGTGAAGTTGAAGATCGTCGTGACAAGAGGATAAAATGTCTGTGATATGATCATAGAGATGAGTATCTGAGTTACGAGTTTGGCACACAGTTAAGACATTGTGGAAAGTGTTTCACAATTAATACCGCCTGGAACACCATAGTGTGATGGTGTGTCCGAACATCATAACTACACCCTATTGGATATGGTGCATACCATGATGTCTCTTATCGAATTACCACTATCGTTTATGGGTTAGGCATTAGAGATAACCGCATTCACTTTAAAAGGGGCACCACGCAATTCCGTTGAGACGACACCATTTAGAGAAACCTAAGTTGTCGTTTCTTAAAAGTTTGGGGCTGCGACGCTTATGTGAAAAAGTTTCAGGCTGATAAGCTCGAACCCAAAGCGGATAAATGCATCTTCATAGAATACCCAAAACAGTTGGGTATACCTCCTATTTCAGATCTGGAAGCAAAAGTAATTGCTTCTAGAAACGAGTCCTTTCTCGAGGAAAAGTTTCTCTCGAAAGAATTGAGTGGGAGGATGGTGGAGACTTGATAAGGTTATTGAACCGTCACTTCGACTAGTGTATAGCAGGGCACAAGAAGTTGTTTCCTGTGGCACCTACACCAATTGAAGTGGAATCTTATGATAGTGATCATGAAACTTTGGATCAGTCACTACCAAACCTCGTAGGACGACGAGGATGCGTGCTACTTCAGAGTGGTACGTGATCCTGTCTTGAAAGTCATGTTGTTAGACAACAATGAACCTACGAGCTATGGAGAAGCGATGGTGGGCCCATATTCCGACGAATGGCTCGAGGCCATAAAACCGAGAGAGGATCCATGTACTTGATGGTCGTAAGGCTGTTGGGTGCAGATGGATTTTAAAAGGAAGACATACAATAATGGTAAGTGTCACCATTAAGAAAGCTCGGCTTGTCGTTAAGATGTTTTCCGACAAGTTCAAGGAGTTGACTACGATGAGACTTTCTCACTCGTAGCGATGCTAAGAGTCTGTTGGAATTGTATTAGCAGTCTTGCAGATGGATGTCAAAACAAGTTTCCTTACCAGTTTTCGTAAGGAAAGGTTGTATGTGATACAATCAGAAGGGTTTTGTCGATCCTAAGGATGCTAAAAGGTATGCTAGCTCCAGCGATCCTTCCATGGATTAGAGCAAGCATCTCGGAGTCAGAATATACGCTTTGATGGAGTGATCAAAGTTTTTGGGTTTATACAAAGTTTGTTAGAAACTTGTATTTACAATAAAGTGAGTGGGAGCACTACAACATTTCTGATAAGTATATGTGAATGACATATTGTTGATCCGAAATGATGTAAAATTTCTGGAAAGCATAAAGGGTTGTTTGAAAGGAGTTTTTCAAAGGAAGACCTGGATAAAGCTGCTTACATATTGGGCATCAAGATCTATAGAGATAGATCAAGACGCCTGATGATACTTTCAAAGAACGCACACCTTGACATGATTTTGAAAGAGTTCAAAATAGATCAGCAAAGAAGGAGTTCTCGGCTGTGTTACAAGGTGTGAGTATTGAGTAAGACTCAAGACCTGACCACAACAGAAGAGAGAGAAAGGACGAAGGTCGTCCCCTATGCTTTAGACGTAGGCTCTATAGTATGCTATGCTGTGTACCGCACATGTAGTGTGCCTTACCATGAGTTGGTCAAGGGGTACAATAGTGATCCGGGAATGGATCACATGACAGCGGTCGAACTTATCCTTAGTATCTAGTGGACTAAGGAATTTTCTCGATTATGGAGGTGAAAAGAAGTTCGTCGTAAAGGGTTACGTCGATGCGAACTTTGACACTAATCCGAATGACTCTGAGTAGTAAACCGGATTCGTATAGTAGAGCAATTATTTGAAATGGCTCCAAATAGCGCGTGGTAGCATCCACAAGATGACATAGATATTCGTAAAGCACACACGGATCTGAAAGGTTCAGACCTGTTGACTAATAACCTCTCTCACAAGCATAACATGATCAAACCAGAACACATTAGTGTTAATCACATAGTGATGTGAACTAGATTGTTGACTCTAGTGAACTCTTTGATGTTGGTCACATGGTGATGTGACCTATGACTGTTAATCACATGGCGATGTGAACTAGATTATTGACTCTAGTGCAAGTGGGAGACTGTTGGAAATATGCCCAAGAGGCAATAATAAATTGGTTATTATTATATTTCCTTGTTCATGATAATCATTTATTATCCATGCTAGAATTGTATTGATAGGAAACTCAGATACATGTGTGGATACATAGACAACACCATGTCCCTAGTAAGCCTCTAGTTGACTAGCTCGTTGATCAATAGATGGTTACGGTTTCCTGACCATGGACATTGGATGTCATTGATAACGGGATCACATCATTAGGAGAATGATGTGATGGACAAGACCCAATCCTAAGCCTAGCACAAGATTGTGTAGTTCGTTTGCTCAGAGCTTTTCTAATGTCAAGTATCATTTCCTTAGACCATGAGATTGTGCAACTCCCGGATACCGTAGGAATGCTTTGGGTGTACCAAACGTCACAACGTAACTGGGTGGCTATAAAGGTGCACTACAGGTATCTCCGAAAGTGTCTGTTGGGTTGGCACGAATCGAGACTGGAATTTGTCACTCCGTGTAAACGGAGAGGTATCTCTGGGCCCACTCGGTAGGACATCATCATAATGTGCACAATGTGACCAAGGAGTTGATCACGGGATGATGTGAGTTACGGAACGAGTAAAGAGACTTGCCGGTAACGAGATTGAACAAGGTATAGGGATACCGACGATCGAATCTCGGGCAAGTAACATACTGATAGACAAAGGGAATTGAATACGGGATTGATAGAATCCTCGACATCGTGGTTCATCCGATGAGATCATCGAGGAGCATGTGGGAGCCAACATGGGTATCCAGATCCTGCTGTTGGTTATTGACCGGAGAGTCGTCTCGGTCATGTCTGCCTGTCTCCCGAACCCGTAGGGTCTACACACTTAAGGTTCGGTGACGCTAGGGTTGTAGAGATATTAGTATGCGGTAACCCGAAAGTTGTTCGGAGTCCCGGATGAGACCCCGGACGTCATGAGGAGTTCCAGAATGGTCCGGAGGTAAAGATTTATATATGGGAAGTCTTATTTTGGTCGCCGGAAAAGTTTCGCACTTTATCGGTATTGTACCG